>NW_010165811.1:0-6206 GCF_000695765.1 Mesitornis unicolor | reverse complement strand
AAGAGCTTTTTCAGCTTGGTCTGTCTTGGGGGGGAAGACAAACTTTTTTTAAAAAAAACAACTTTTTGCCAAACAAACTCAATATACTTTGTGCCACATCTCAGGCATGTGCATCATAAATAATTATACAAGGCCAACAAACTTTACTAAATCAAAGTCTTAGCCCATGCTAGAGGAGAATTCAACTCAGTTTCTCAAACCTGTGTCTTTACAGTACACTAGAAAACCAAATATGTTGAAGATAGAGTTCTAAATTTGAACATGCAACAGCATAAAGTTTTATGATTTATCTCTACATACTGATAAGAAAGATACTTCCAATGCTGCATTTTAAATAGGTCTCCATATATAAATTACATAACTCAGAATTTGTGACAAATCTTAGTTTAGCTTGGAAGTATGAGAACTTCCTTTAAAAAAAAAGGAATATTTTTCCATATTTTCATTAATCCTGAGTCTACAGAAAATAGGAAGTCTAGTATTTACAAATTTTAAATTAACATAGATGATGGACTGTACACATAGATCAGATTCCAACACAGTCGTTATCAAGCCCTAACTTGATCATGACTTACTTGCAAACACTAGACATATCACTTTGTATATATTTTTTTAAATATAAATTACATACAGGGGATCTTAAAGAAGCCTCTATCAGTTGGTTCTGAAATACAAAGCTCTAGCTAATCTTATTGCTGTTTCCCTTCCTCTCTCCCCCTGCCAAAAAAATAATTTCTTCTTTCTCTAACACCAAAACTGACAGAAGGAAACGTGTGCTGCTTCAGCACAAAGCCTTCTGGCTTTGCTGAAGCTTTCAACCAAGGCATGGTTAAACTCCCACATAACTGAAGTAGCTACAGTGCCTATATATAGAGATTCACTTCTGCATTCCCTAACATAGAAAAGTAACAGTAACAGAGCAGAAAGTCAGGACTAAAGCAGCTCATTCCCCTATAGCATATCTGTAAACATCATAAGAGAACAAGAACACACAAATAAGTTACTACAAGGTAAAATATAATTTGGGCATATGGTACACTTGCTCCTCGGTGATAACTTGGTATTTCCCTGCCTGGTACTAGCGGCCACTAGTCTGTCCTTCTTTGCCCGTCAATGTCATGCTTATCTCATGCTACCTTACCTTGTAATGTCTTAGTGTAGTTACACCCACATGGGTACTAACCTGTCTTCTGAACTGTCTACCATTACATCCCAAATCACCCCAACGCAAATAGCAGCCAAAGCATAAACTACCCAGTAATCGAACAGAAGCAGCTTCCAGCAGACCTGGTTTCACTCATTTGACAACTCCAGCAGTTGTAGAAGCCTTACACTAAGAAGCTCTTAAGAAAGTGTCAGTAAAATGGAGGGGTTTTAAAGCAATCACAACTGTAGAAAGTTCACCTGGCTTCTCTACCAGCAAAACCAACACCGGAGCACTATGAAACCTCTCCAGTTTCATTTAGGCATTACTGTTTTCTGGCAGGTCTGCAGGGAACTCGGCTCCCCTTCAACATTACACATAAGCCTCTTACTCTTTCAACTGTTTTCTGTACTTCTTTTAAAGAGAAAACATCCAGACTCTCCTATCTGCAGTTAGCAGCAGCTTTGATTACCTGTTTATCCACATCTTTCCATCCTGTCCTAAGAGGAGCACCTTTCCCAAAATCAGGTAGTAAAAGCACTCTCTCATCCACAAGTTGTCATTTCACCCCACAGCATCTTCAGAGGTAGCCAACAAGACTACCCATTTTTGCTTACTTTTTATAAAAGTAACAAACAACAGACTTGAGCTGACAACAACAAAACACCCAACGAACAAAGATCTAGCCATTAGAACAACAGAAGTCACTTGTCTTTTTCCCAATTTCCTCTCTTATTTAGACTGCTATTTAAGCTGAGATATGATAAATTAATTTGAGGTAGCCCTGTTCTGCTATATATTCATACAAACCAGGAATCTAGTGAAACACCGATCATGGCAAGGGCCTGCACATAGTCACAGTGTCTTAACTTGGGACTGAGAGCTGTTACCAAGACACCCCCTTCTCACAAAAGCATAACCAATATGCTCTTCCCACGTGGCTTTTTCCAGTAAGACCCAGCTGAATTTCAAAGGCTACAAGCAAAACCAGAGAGATACTTCACAGTATATGAAACAAAAAAAATAGAATCTCAAACGGTAAACAAAACCAGGAGCTTACTACAAAGCAGCAGCAGTACTTTATATTTTTGTCCTCAGAGATTAGCTTAATGTAACCTTCTGCAGACTTGATTTCAGTTATGAACATCTGTTTCGGAAATAACAAGAAACAATCTCTGGAAAACATAAATGTTCAAACCCTTTCTTTATGATTTTCAAAGCTACTTCAAATTTTGAGAATGTTTAGCTTTTGTAGCCATAAAGAAAAAATAAATGGTAGATTTTAAGACTAAAGCTAGTTCTAACAGTGCAAGCTGCATCCCTTCATGAAAGGGCATTCGCCAAGCACAGCAATCAAAGGACATCATATCAACCACATGAAAAAAAAAAGCTTCTTCACCCACTCTGCTCTCAAGCTTCAATTATGGTCATATGTACAAATGGGAAGACACTTGAAGTTTGGGAACAGGGATGAGACATTTGAGTCACAGTTTTATTTCTATATTTCAAGTGTGTCTATTCATACTGTACTTCTTTATGCAAAGATGAGAGGAAAGGGGACACAAATGTAAATTTAATATGTATGTGCCAACCAAAGCCTTGTAAAAGATCTGGAATACTGTATGAAGGAGGGATTTCCAAACCATATCACTCACATGAGCAGCAAACTGGTATCCAAATGGTCTAGCAGATGTGGAGCTACTGCTATTGAAACCAATGGAAGCAGCTGTTGCAGAAGTGTGGGAAGATCCAACAGAGAAACAGGACACAAAGAACAAAAGTACACAAGTTCTGTGCATCTAAAGGAACGGTGCTGACTCCTTCAGAAAGTGAATTTGCTTCAAACTAGAAGAGTACAGCTGCTAGACATAATATACATTTCTGTATTATTCATATCTTAATCTCTGTTTGCAGCTGTGACATTACTGCTGCTGGAAAATGGAACAGTGTTTTTTGCAAAAAACTAAGAAATCCTAGTCATCTGACCATCATTCACTTTTGTAACCAAGGGCGCTGAAGCACGCTTCAAAGACAAAACAACTTCTAAGTCACTAGCTGACCACATGATGCTAGCTGTTTAAATCCTATGATACTTCGTTAAAATCTCTTCATAGCAGTCTATAAAGAGAAAGAAGAAGAAAGAACATAAAAATTTTAAAAAAAAAGAAATTCCAGCATGCACTCATAGTTTAGCTTGCCTGAAAGGATCCTGAGAAGTGCCAATGAACACTTGCACTGAAATTCTCCTACTCTGTATAGGAACACACAGTACGAAGCTTTCCATTGCTCCATGGAAATCCTCAGGCAGCATTCCAGACATACTTCACATTCAATAAGAATTGCCAGTCCCATTTCTTCTGCATCCACTCAAATTATCAAAAAGCTCAGTACAAAACCATAGAAAATCACCTGACTTGGGGGCAGAGAGCAGCAGGCACAAAGTGAGAGCTGAGAACAAATTCTGAATTTCGGTATTAACAGAAATAAAGAATTTTATTTTTTTTTAATTTTATGGCATTAAGATTTTTTTTTCACTGAAGCATAAAATTCAAGTGACCTTGAAATGACAATCATGCCAAACTCCACTACTTTCCACATCAATAGTTTCTATGAAGAAAACTACTGGTTTATTCTCAAATACCTTTTGGCACATTAAAGCGAGAGGAAGCACCTCCACTACTCTCACATACATCCTCTGCAAGTCTCCATGTGAGGATCCATGAGTCCAGGTGCAACAGACTGAACCTCTCAGCAGAACTAGACTTTTTAACTAACTTAGGAAGCTATTCAGACTTACTTGTTGGATCTGATCTGTGCCTTAGGCCTCTAACTAACTCAAATAATACCAGGTACTTAAGAGGAAAGAACTGCTGCAAAGACCATATAACTTTCAGCCCATCAGAGCCTTCTGCAGTCTATTTTTTAACATACGGAAACTGGCTTAAATTCAGAGGCACAAACTTTATCAGCTCTTGTTGACATTAATCAGAATCAGGCTGAACAGCACTGACACAATTGCTAGCTCAATGCTAGACTCCAGGCTGCAAGAAAGTCTGATGGTAAGAAGTTCAAAAAGCTACTTGAGCTATTAAAAAAAATCCCATTTCTTTCATTGTTCTGGATCTGTCACCTTTCAATGTCACTCAGCATGAACTGCCTTTTGGATCCTTACTGAGACAAAAAAACATTTCAAAAGCACACTCTAACCTGTTGTAGATCTCAGACTTCAAGATACTTACACTTAACTGTTAACCTAAGGTCTAGCATGATCTTTACTTTTAGCACATCTCAGTCTTATTAAACTGCTCTAAAATAAGTTTTAGTTCCCTTCTTCTTTCTTTCTCCCCCCTTGTCTCCTCTCCCCTTTTTTAAATAATGATGTCCCACCACCACCTATCATTCAGCAGGTCAGCGCAACAGTCATTAAGATGTTCTCACGTAAGTGTATGCTGGTCTAGAATTTCTTTTTGTGTGTGTGTGCATAACACCACAGTTACACAGCCTGCTGTTTTTCTTATTCTACCAGAGTATGTTCATTATCAATAACTGGAAACAATTTATCATGTTAACAAAGAAAAGAAAATGTTTAATCAATCGGATGAATTGACTAGAATCCCCAAGGAAACTGCTTTTAACAAAACAGAAGTTTATGTCAAATTGAAGCCTTGAAGCACAAGTTTTTCCAACATTCATCGACCTTATAATGAAGAGGACCACATTGAAGCTTTCAGTTGGACAAGCCAAGTAGGAAATTCTAAGTATTCATAACAAGATAACCAGAATACAAACAACACAGCACGAATTAAAAGAGAAAAAATCCACACCGTTTAAAAATACACTGAAAGTAATAACAATATGAAAGTCTAGATGTCTCATATTATCCTAACCATCTACATACTATGAGTTATTTCCCAATTTTAAGTCCAACTGCATGTCTTTGCAACATTTAATTTTTTTAAAACAAGTGGGACTATTTACAAAATACCTCTAGGTGTCTCCGAACACACATAAATAACTCTTTCAACTGCTCTGCTAACCACAGCCCCTTTCATTTCAATACTGTCCCACAAGTTCATTAAGTCTTCAAAAGTCAGGTGGCAGGGCAGCTTCACTCTCTCAAAATCACTTCCACAAGCTACTTTGTTTTCAGGGCTCTATGTTTCTTGACAGTAACACTGATAAGACAGACAAGTAATTTTATTCTAAGCCACCTGCTCTGCTACTGAAACTCAGAAAGCTTTTAAGGCCAGCTATGTGATGATTTTCCAAACATCTGCATCACATTTTCTCCCAAAAGCTATACTAACCTGGTATACTTCCCACTTCCCAACTCCAAATCCCAAAATGGTTAGCCAAAGACTGAAGGCACTTGGTAAACATACCAGCACTAATTACAGGAAGCATCATAATACTTGTGCATGACCTGTGAAACTCAGACCTATCTTGGGATGACTTAGCCCTTCCAATGCATCAGCAGAAACAACATACCGGCTCCTGACACCCCATTTTGGACAGTTTTCAGACTTTAAATGTATCAGTCATGGGTTAACACTCAACTCTTTCTCCTACTAGCACATGGCTTACCTCTTGATATTAGGCACTAAAGAAAGCACAATGAACCCTAAGACAGCTACAAACTAAAGCTGAAATTCCCATCCCTCACACTTTTTCCACATTTTCCACGCTCATGACCTTCATAGGAGGGCTGAGGCTCCACAAGGTACCGGAGCAGGGTCACATCGGTCCTAGCACCCCATCTCCTCAGCCCTCGACAGCCCCACTTCTTCAGCCTCCTTTAGCCCCACACGCAGGCTACACAAAACAAGCAGCGATGCAAAACGCCTTCCCCGGCCGCCCAGCTTCCCCACCGACACCAACAGGGCCGCACCATCAGGCATCCCCTCCCGGCACCTGCACCGCTCCCCTGAGCTCCCTCTCGCACCGCCCGCCGTCCCCAACCCCCCGCTTTCCGACTCCCCAGGGTCACTTACTGAGCTGTCCGGAGCCGGGCTCCCTGCCGCCTGCTCCTCCAAGCACGCTGCCGCTCAGGCTGCCCAGGGCC
>NW_010165810.1:0-5799 GCF_000695765.1 Mesitornis unicolor | reverse complement strand
GGAGGTGACACACACGACACACACCCCCCAGCCAACGCTGCAGCAGTGCCCAGGGTCACCCAGTGCTCCCACCACCACCGGCACTTTTCTTGGCATATTTACACGTAAAAGTTTCAGGATTGGATAATGTGAGTGACAATGATTGGTAGCGATTTAAATATAATTATAATACACTTAAATATCTGCTGATTCATTCTCGAATCAAATTGCACTCGCATCCAAGGGGTCCTTTGGCAGTCTCTGGTGGTCCCTTGCGGTTCTGAAGTGGCACCTCTTGCTGTTCTTTCCATGGACTCCGAGTCTTTCTCCCGTCTGGGCTTTCCTGGACCCCTTTCCTCAGCTCCCTTATCCTGGTCTCAGCCGCTGTTCTGCTGGTTTCTCTGTAGTCCTTCAGAATGCACTGGTATGGATCTGTACTGGGATCTGTCAGTCACAGTTACATGAATCATGTCCTCGAGTGAGTTCTTGTTTGAGGCCCCTGACAACAATTCCGCTCTTACTGAGGTCCATAGGTGCTCAGGCTATGAAGCCTGAAACCATCCCTTAGTGCCTCTGAGGCGTACAAAGTGGCATAAATTGAAACATTCAGCAAGACAGAAAAAGCAAGAGCTCTGTAGCATTAAATATGTTCCACAACGTAAGGATCATTTCCCAACTTCATCTTTTCCAAAGGCTGACCTAGGGCGGTCTGTCCATAAACCAACAGATAATTTGGCTGCAATATCACAAAGTTTGTTATACCCTTACACCGACGTGGAGTGGGACGTGGTGAGGCGTCACTGCTGGTTCACTGCTCTTCAGGCTGGCGTTTTGTCTCACTTCATCAAATGAATGTGACTTCGTGACCTTCCTGGCTCTCTTGGTGCAATGGGGAAAAGCTTCTGGCCATCTTGAGAAGGTATCAACCAACACCAAAAGATACCTATAGCCATTTTGTCTTGGTAATTCAGAAAAACTCAATGTGCCGTAACCTCCAGGGGAATTTCCTTGCCCAGTGCTTCGTGGGGGCGGTCGTTTTCTATTTGAGGGATTATTCTTTAAGCAAATGGGACATTTTGCTGTTGCAGGTGTCACTGACCCAGTCATCCCTGCACATACGATTGATTCTTATAGACTAGAAATCATAGCTTCACTGCCTCGGTGCGTTTCCTCATATCTCTTTTCTACAGTCTTGGTCATCATCTGTGACTTGCTTTGCTGGTGCTATAACCAACCACTCCCATTTATGGTTGCTTTGAACAGCAATGCCAATTGTTGATCTGCCTCGCTCTAATTAGGTTTCAGAATTGAGAGTTTTACCTGTTTTACTGGTACCAATGCAAGGAGGCTTTGTTCTGCCACCTCTTTAGCAGTTTTATCAGCCAACCCATTCCCTACGTTTACTGCAGTTTGCCAGTTAATGGCTCATCTCTCAGATCTTGTCTGCCTGCATACACGTGTTCAACAGTCTGGACCCAACCCTGGTACAAGGGCTCAGAGTCCCTGACCTCAGCGTTCAAGGATATCGCTGGGTTGAGCGCTGCAGTCATTTTCAGTTCCACATCACCCTGTTCAAACAGGGCAACTTGGTATTTGAGCGTGCGGCTTGGGACAGCCAATGTCCCCCCTTTTGCTGCTGTCCAGTTGCTCCCAGTCTCTGAGCCAGCACGCCCAGGGCAAGGTGTTGCCGTTCATGTACAAACAGCTAGAAAGGTTTGGACAAATCAGGCAGTCTCAGTGCAGGTGCTGACATTAAAGCCTTTTTCAAGTTCTTAAAGGCTACCTGGCATGCAGGGGTCAGTAGCAGATGGTTTCATAAGGGGGTTTGACCAGCAGTCCATCGCTGAGAATCCACAGTCTGCACCATCCCACCATGCCCAGAAATGCTCTCAGCTCTCGTGCAGTTCTTGGTTCTGGCGTCTGCTTCTTTTCGATCAGCTCCCAGTCTCCGTTGTCCCTGTGAAATCTCAAAACCCAGCTAAATTACGATCTCTTTTCCTACCTGGGCTTTGCTGTCTGCCACACGATATCCTCCTCGGCCCAGGAAACTCAGTAGGCTTATGGTCATCTGCAGACACCCTGCCCGAGTCTCAGTGGCCAGCAAGTTGTAGTGCAACAATATTCCATCAGGGTGGTCCAACGATATCCCATCAGGGCTGCCTTTATGTTTTTCTTCTTTTTTTTCCTTTGCCAACTGCTATCTGAACGCCATTGGACTATTTTTGAACCCTTGAAGTACATTTCACGTCCAGTAGAGGGATTTTCCACTGGAAGGTGAGTATCGCCTGGCTCTCTTTGTCCAGATGTGTGCAGACGAAGGCATCCCTAAGATCAAGTACAGTAAACCACTTCTGCTTTTCCTCTAAAGAAGTCAGCAAGGTGTATGGATCGGCCACTGCTGGGTGAATATTTTGACCAATCTGATTCACAGCTCTCAAACCGTGGACTAATTTACATATTGCTCGCCATTCTGCTTTTAACTGGCAATGTTGGTGTATTATATTCTGATTCACACTCTGCCAACAATCCCTATTTCAGAAAATTTGTTACCAATTCTTCCAGCTCCTTTCTAGCCTCCCACTTAATAGTGTACTGATTGTGTCTTCCCAGTTTAGTGCCAGATTTTAGAGCGACTCTTACTGGTCCCGCCAGTTTTGAACGACCCAGGATTCCACTTGCCCATACCAGGCGTTTTACTGCATCCTCTGCTTCTCTGGGAATTTCTTCCTCTGGTCTTTGTGTATTCTGTAACCTAAAAATCATCGCCTCTACATTCATTCAGGTATTGGTAACTGCACTGCTTCATTCTTAAAAGCGATCTTTGCATCTCATTTCAGCACTGCAGCAGGAAGAGAAAGGCAAAAGCCAGAAACAGGCTTTCTGGTCATCCAAAATTTAAAAACAAATGCAAGAAAGCGAAGAAGAAATCCAAAGAAAACTCTTGAAAGAAGGACTCCCAAGTAAGCACCACCAGGAAATGTTTTCTAACTCTTTGCCAGGTATTTCAGGTGCATCGCTCTTGGACAGAAGTGTTCGGTGATTGTGACTGAGCTTGCAATCACAGCCTGCAATTCATCACCAAGGGCTGCAGATGAGCATCACCCACAGAACGCTGACCATCACGTCTGACATCTACAATGGAAGCAATAAAACTGCCATCATAACCAAATCACATCCGACGTGGTGCTTCTGATTTCTGTGGAGAGTTTGGCCATGCAAGAAAGAACAGAAGGGTTTAGGGGTCTAAAATTTTTTAGTTTGAGACTTCCTTTATGACAGCACCCTTGTGATCCAGACAGGTGGAAGCTTTCTATGTCTGCTGAGCGTATTAAATGAGCATGAAGAGATTTCAGAGGGAAAACCAGAAAACAGAGCACCCCAGTGCTGCTCAATTAGAGGCTCAGGTCACCCCAGTGTGATTCCTGTTGTCTTCTCCTGAGTGAAACATCTGGTGCAGGAAAGATGAGGAAACCAAGCCGTGATGGTCCCCATCAACAATTTCCTCCTGTTAAGAAGATGGGTTTTCAATCTTCCCTCTTCCTTCTTTCCGTGACAAAGCTGCTTTCCTGGCAAACCTGGGCAGTAATAACAAAGTAATAATTTGAGTAAAATAGACAGCACTTAACCTTGAAGATGCTTCTGCAGCGTCCCACAAGAGCTACAGTTCAGACACCTTCTGGCCCATTCCCACTGCAGTCCCTGGCGACGAGTCACTGTCTCCGTTTATGGCTCAGGGCAAGCCCAAGGAGCAGGATTTTTCTCTCTATTGTCCTTCATCTTCCAAGAGGAGGGTTAAAAAAAAGGGAATAGAGAAAAAGATGCTTCACACAAGGTTGGAAGTTAAGACTATAACAAGTTTAATTTAAAAAAACAGGGGAAAGGAAAAGGGAATTAATAAGGGACAAAGGATCTTTAACTGTATACAAAACCCGATCCCAGCAGTCCTGAGTGGAAGTGTCCAAGCTGTGCCCCATGGCTGATGTGACTTGTTACCAGGGACCGCAGCGGTGCTGGGGAGCGGATGGTGGTGGATGCTGCCGAGCACATCCAGTGGTGCAACAAGCAGCAGCCCAGAAAGGCAGGTAAAGTCAGCGAAACCTCAGGCCTCCTTGGTATTTCAGACTATGGCCAGAAAGGAGAAGGAACAATACTGATCTGTGACCACTCAGGGTGCTAAAGATACCCCTGTCCTTTCCTTCCAGGCTGTTAAACCATAACAGCACTGTACGCTGCAGCGCAGGCTTCTGTGACATTGCAGAGGTATGGTGCCCATCTTGCTGTTACAGCACTCCTCTGTTACCTCTACAGAGGGATGGTGTCCAGCCTGCACCACCATACACCTCTGTGACATCTGTTTTTAAAAAGGGTAGAAAGGAGGACCCTGGGAACTCCCGACCTGTCAGCCTCACCTCTGTGCCTGGGAAGGTCATGGAACAGATCCTCCTAGAAGCTGTGCTGAGGCACACGGAGGACAGGGAGGTGATTCGAGACAGCCAGCGTGGCTTTACTAGGGGCAAGTCCTGCCTGACCATCATAGTGGCTGTCTACAATGGGGTAACTGCATCAGTAGGGAAGAGCTACGGATGTCATCTGTCTGGATTTCTGCAAGGCCCTTGACACGGTCCTCCACAGCATCCTTCTCTCAATGTTGGAGAGGTGGGAATTTGATGGGTGGACTGTTCAGTGGATAAAGAATTGGCTGGATGGTCGCATCCAGAGAGCAGTGGTCAATGGCTCAATGTCCAGATGGAAGATGGTGACAAGTGGTGTCCCTCAAGGGTCTGTACTGGGACCAGTGCTGTTTAATATCTTCATTAATGATATTGACAGCCCTGGAGGGAAGACAAGCCCAAGAAAGCTGATTGGTACTCAAGGACCATCTCCTCCGAGTCCAGGAGCAGTGCATCCCAAGAAGGAGGAAGGCAGGCAAGCATGCCAGAAGGCCTGCATGGATGAACAAGAAACTCCTACGTGGATCTTCTCGTGGACCAGCAGCCTCCATTGGTACGTGAAGCTCTTCCCGCTCTGCTGGCACCAGAAAGGTTTTTCTCCGATGTGGACTCCCTTGTGCCAGAGAAGCAGCGATCTCTCCAGGTAGCCCTTCCAGCATCTGGGCCATTTGTAGGGCTTCTCCCCAGCGTGCGTCCTCTGGTGGACGGTGAGGCTGGAGCTCTGCCCGAATCGTGCACTCGTTGCACGCATGTTTCCTCTCCTTGGCCATCCTTGTGTTGGGTGTTGGGTTCTTCCAGGACCTTTTGGGGCCCTCCATGAATTTCATCCTCTTCTAAGACTTTTTGGGTCCCCCCATGGATGAGCTCATCCTCTTCTAAGACATTTTGGGTCCCCCCATGGATGAGTTCATCCTCTTCTAAGACTTTTTGGGTCCCCCCATGGATGAGTTCATCCTCTTCTAAGACTTTTTGGGTCCCTCCATGGATGAATTCATCCGCTCCCAGCCCCACCTCCCGCCAAGGGCTCCCTGAAACTTTTTGGTTCTCATTTACTGAATTCTCTCAGTTTGGGTTTGTCTCTTCCATTGCTTTTTTGGTGCATCCAGCTGTGAGTCACAAACCAAGAGAAACGTCTCATTTCTTGACAAGAAACCATGTCACAGAGTGGTGGGAGGGGAAGAAGTGAGGGGGTCCTCACCTCTGAGGGTGTCTCCCAGGGCCCAATCGCTGGAGTCGGGGTCTGGTGACTCTTGGGTTCACTCCATCCCGGTCAGCTTTTGGGGGGCTGAGATCAGGAGAGACTTCCCCCTGCACCCCCCTGATCACTCCCCACAGTCCTGGTGCCCCCCTCACGTCCTCCTCTGGTCCT
>NW_010165809.1:0-60895 GCF_000695765.1 Mesitornis unicolor | reverse complement strand
TTTCTTTCAGAAATGCAACAGTCATTTTCATCCAGTTATTTATGTGTATAGGATTTGTGTCTAATGTTCTGGAGTGCTGATTCTCTGTGTTGAAGGAAAGCAATTGCAGGCACCTGACCACACACATTAAATATTGCTGTGCCTTAGAATCAGAGATGAAAGCTTCTGATTTCAAACACATAAAAGCATTCAGTGTGGGCTCACTTGAGAAAGCTACAGAAGTTTTGCCAGCAGGGTATTATTTGAGCTGTTTAGGCTACTACATAAGAGCATCATTACAAAACAAAATAAAACCAGAAGAATCCAACCCATCTCCTGAAACTTCATTGCCTGGCTATTTGATGATTCAAAAGCACAATCTTGCAAAACCACAAAGAGATCTGAGAGAAAAAAGCTGCACTCTGCCTTCTGAAAAGTGATGTCTTGTTGCTCACCTTCCAGGAGAACCAAGCAATGAAAGAAAGGTAGTCTTGCAAAATAATGGAAAGCAATCAGGAATTTTTTGTCAATGATTACACTTTTTAACCCACTGCAGTGAGACACTATGGGCAGAAGAAATATTCCATATTACCTGTGGACAATTCAATGAAACCAGAGTGTTGTAAAAATACCTTTTTTCTGCCTCAGTCACAAGAACTTCATAAGATTGGTGCATGCTTTGTTTACTAAACCAAAATGCTACTTGATAATAAATGCCCACTATCTTTTTAGAAAAAAATATCATCAGGCATCTCAATAGAGTCCATTGAACCCTAACCCAAAGCCTTTTGAAGCCAATACTGCTCTAGGTACTGATTGGTTTCTATTCAATCCTAACATTAATCTCTGTAAACAGAGATCCTTTTTGCTAAAAAGATTGCCGCCTGTTTAGCATTTCTTTTGCTTACTTATACCTTCTTCTGGAAATTTAGGAAAAAAAAGTTTTTACTGTATCCCACAGCCTTTGTCTTCTTCCATCTGTTTTCTATACTCTTCCTAACTTTCTGGCTCGTAAATTTTAACTCTTTTTCTATAGATACAGAGATTTTCAGACACATTTGTTGCTATGATTATACCAGTGTTAAAAAACCTAAAAGTATTACAGACCCACAGTTTTCTCTTCCTTTCCTACTATATTTTTCCTACTTTCTCATCTCGCTAATCTGTCATATTTCAACATAAGTTTCTGTCTTTTGCTCTTGATGCACTCTGACCTCTCCGTTTCCTGGAGGATTTCCCCAACGAGCAGGTTTCACCTCACCTCCTTTGCTATCTTTCCATAGCTTCTGTTTTCTCCAGTTTTTTAGTATCTTTTATCCTCCTAAGACATACCTTTTATGCCCTTTGCTCCTCTCTGTCCTTCAAAAATCCTTCCTCTTTGTCCAAATATTATTGGAGTAGAAAAAAGGAGAAACCAGAAGCAGTTGTTTCTGCCTCTTCTTTGCCCTCCTGAGGTGCAGGAGACTGAAAGAAAGGGGATAAAAGAGAGGTTTCATAAAAGAAAGACAAATCTCCTTAGAAGGAGCAACCTGGAGGGCCAAAGGTCCTGTTTTTAGCTTTCAGGTGGGGAGAAAAGAAGAATGAAGTTAGGCAACAGCTTTTGCTGCCTCCTTATGGGGAAGAGAATAGCCATCACCTGTCACCATGGCCCATCAGTCCTGCTTTACCTGCTCGAATGCCACTACAGTCCAAGTAGCTGGATTGGCAAACGAGCATAGGAGGTTCCATGTGAACATAAGGAAAAAATTTTTTACTGTGAGGGTGACAGAGCACTGGACCAGGCTGCCCAGAGAGGTTGTGGAGTCTCCTTCTCTGCAGACATTCAAAACCTGCCTGGACGTGTTCCTGTGCAACCTGATCTGGGTGATCCTGCTCTGACAGGGGGGTTGGACTGGATGATCTTTCGAGGTCCCTTCCAACTCCTGAGATTCTGTGATTCTGTAATTTTGTGAAATAAAGTTGTTACCAATTCTACCTTACACTGATCATGAGGAATGATCTTTCATAGCACGTACATGCTAGTCCCTGGAGCACTTAACACATTTAATTTCAGACTATGCTATACTCAGGCACAATTATCTTTTATGTGAAAGAAAAATTCGCAAGCTATGTCTATATTATCAATTATTAAACTCAGACAATTAGAAACACATTTAGGAGATCGTGCATGCATCTATTTCAGAGTCCCTGTATACCTGCCTCTATCCGGGGAGAAAAAAAGATCTGAATTGGAACCTCCATTAAAAGAACAACACGCCTTTAGCATTTTCTTAACCTCTAATTGCAGTGTCACCCACTATAACCTCTAAATATAAATTTTTAAAGTATATTTCCTTCCCTTTCTTATTACATTTCAGGACACTTGGGACAGTAAAGATTTCTGTATGTCTCTTCAAAAGAAAAGCATAATAGCTTGAAAATGAATAATGTAAAATTAGAACTAGATAAAAAAAATCTAAAAGATTAAATTTAGCTTATGTGTTGCCTACTTGGGTAGAGGAATGTTCCTTACTTTGACTAATAGGTGGAAAAAAAAATAAGCAGTAACTCTGGCTATAAAAAAACTGTTGACCCATGGAAATGTCTGTGGTTACTCAAAGGAAGGAATAGAATCCTGGGACACCTAAAACTATTGAAGAAAAAAAAATTGAGAAAATGTATTCCGCGGAGGATCTTTTCAGGTTAGATAGCCTACTGTGATTCTAATAGTTACCTGGTTTTGTGTTTGAATGCTGATGAATCAAAGAAGGCCAAAAATGAGTGAAACTGAAGAAAATTAAAAACTTACCAGGAGAAATTCTTCACAGCGTTATCTCTAAAACATCTAGGATAAGAGACTAACCACTGCTTTCTAAATACCTCTTGTCTTGAAAATTTTTCTTTTCTTGAGATCATGCCTGCAATAAAATCACCAAGGAACTGGGAAAATAAGTGTTCTTCTAGTTGAATATAACAGGTAAAAAAACTTTGTAGTTACCATAGCAAAAACAAAGAGTTACTGATGCTGGGAGGAAATGGGGGTTCTTCTTTCTTCTAGAGAACTTTACGGGTTCTTTGAAGGGAAACTCTGAGAAGGTGTAGAGTAATACCCCAACTTTCTGCCCATTGATCAGTTTTGCACTTTGCCCCAAATGCTTTTGTTCCTTTAAAGAGTTAATAGATAATACCTTGTTTTTCCAGATTTTCTTTCTGCAACACTGAAAGCCGTGTTATAATTATTTTCTAAAAGGAAATTGCTGTAGGGTCCAATTACCCCTGCTGGACCTGCTGAAGTGGCCATCTCTTTTGCAAATTCATAACAACTAAAGAATACCAGTCACAAAAGGTGAAGGCTGAAGACTGTATGCACATCACAGCCCATACAGTAAGACCTTGCAAAAGGGTCTAAAGACAACTAGTTAGTGAGACTATGTGCACCCGTGTTTATTTTTTTATATACATATTACGAATGTGAAAATGATTGCAAAAGAAGAATCAGATTGAGAAAATATAGCAGCTAGTTTCTAGTGCGCCCTTCTGCTGTTGGTGATGCTCCCATTTTCTAAAGCATAATTAAACCCATTGTACACCTGAATTTGTTTTCATGGCAGATCTGAATGTAATTTGGCTGGATTGTAATACAGCACATTAAGTCTATTTGAAGATGAATGAGACTTAAATTGTTGAACACTACACCTCAGTTTTTAATCTGCTTTTTTTTTGTTGTTGTTTGTTTATTTTGATTGTTAAATTCCAATTTTGTTTTTCAGATGATACACACACATGCAGAATGCTACCAAATCTTAATGATGAGTGGCTTGTGCTTAACCAGGTGCTTTATGATGTTTAAAGCGATAGCTTTACACTTGCAACTCTGAGGCAAAACTCACCTTTAACATAAAAGTGGATTTGAGTACTTTCAGAAAGGAGAAAATGCTTACCAAGTAGGTTAATATTTCATCCTTTTGGAAAGTATTGGCCCAAAGCCAAACAACACATATCCCTGAGGTAAGTCAAAGATTTCAATTTCACTTTTCACTGCTATAAGCATGTACAAAGATTATTTGGTGGGCATAGGCTCTAGATCGTCTAGATAAGCGAACCCTTAAAATCATATAAACTTAATCCTACTGACTTCAACATAGCTCTATCTTCAGAGAATCTAGCAATAAATTCTCCATCAACTCAGCTGTTCCACCATAACAGGCATTTAAAAACCCTTCCCAACTTCTTGGGAAAATCAGTGTATGGTTATAAAGCACTTGCACACCGCTGCTACATGATTATGTAAGAAATGTATAAGGACATATATGTACCTTCCTTTCAAGGAAACATAGAACCTAATTTCATTGTAATTAAAGATGCAGATTTTCTTTATTACTTTTACTGTACAGCAAAGATGGAGTTCAGCCCCAGCTAAAGATCCTTAAATGTAGATGTCTCTCTGTATTTGTCTGACAGTTCACCCTGCCTTATATTAAAAAGCAGACCTTGATTTAGGATAAGGTATCACTCCTGGTTGCAAGTCTCCCACCAGATCTATTCATATCTGGCAATGTCAGACATATCCATGCCTAGGATGCACTGTGATATCTCAAACAGCACTAAATGACTATGTTTAGGGGGAAAAAAAGTGAGAAAAAAAATTGAGTCCATCTGGGCAAATCAACAAACTAGATCTTTACACACTGTAATAGGAATTTAGACATCTCATATATAGATATATATATACAGAATATACAGAATCCTACATGGAAGCACCTTGATTTTGAGCTAAATCTCATACTGACTGTGCTGAATGGGTAGGAGGGAGCCTCAGAAAGAACTACCATACAAAGATCATCAATTACATTACAATGCTTAGAGAAAAAAAGACTCAAGCAACAACAACAAAAAACATTATATTTATCAGCAAGAAAATGCAATCAGCTACTTATAGGGAGCCTAAAGAAAATAAAATTATCAACTACTCTCAGTATTACATTGTTAGTATAGACACAGGCCATGACTCAGGCATTTGAAGTCTGACTAATGCGGTTAAGAGAACTGTGCAGTTTGCACAGTCCAGGAGTGTTGACTGAAACGAGTAAGAGGGCTGGCATACATATGTGTGTGTTACTTGCAGTATCTGCACTACTGCTTTCACTGAGTCACAGACAGCCCCTGGAGTGATGAGCTAAGGAAGAGGCTCTTGGGTGAATCAGTAGAAGTCTCAAGAACCAGTTCATGCATTAAAAGGTACAGTTCTAATCCTTTACAGAATTACAATAATTTCCTTCTTAGATGGAAGGACGTAGGCCTGATGATCCAACACAGGAACTGCATCTTTAACTTAGAATGTCCACTTATCTGGACTGGGGCATTTTATTCATGTAGAACTTGAAACTAAAAAGCCCTGTGCTCATCATTGAAACCCATTCACACCTCATTAATTCAGCAGAACCATCTGAGGATACAAGGTTAGGTAAATGATCAGCTCCAGACAGAATTCTGGGGTTTGTAGATAAATGCTCAGACTTATACTAAAGGTACCAGGAACAGCAGAAGCCCTTTGTTCACTTGAGATTTCTCTCTTTAGTCTCATCTCCTGCAGCGCAGGAAAGCTGGGTATAAATTATCTTGGTCATGATAGATTATGATGCATGGTACCCGTAGGCTGTGCCTTTGTTGACCATTCATGCTAAATATATGGCAGTAGAATTAATTCAGTTGGTTTGTTTCCTTTTCCTTTTTTTTTTTGCCTTTTTTGCCCACCCCCCTCCCCCACCCCCCCCGAGAGAAAGCATTCTTACAAATTATTGCTGACCAGTTATAAATTATTTCATGTCTCAAGACCCTCTGTTTCCACCATCAGAGTAACCTGAAGGGGCAATTTACACTCAGGCAACTTGAAGCAAATGTAAAACTGCAATGTTAAATCTGCTGAGAGGGAGGAACTGCTTCCATATTTTTATTAAGTTATCAGGAAGTCCTTTAAATTTTCAACAGGATGTGCTTCCTGATTGAGCACGTTAGCAAAAGAAAGACAGACTCTAATGAATCAATCTCAGTGTTTCTTCCTTGCATGGCAACCGGTATAGATTTCTCTGTTGTGTTCACTTAGTTGGCTGAGCTGATTGCATTTTGGGTTGATGAACTGGATCTTTCAAAACATTTAAATTGGTGAGGTAATGAGGGAGTTAGAGCAAAGATTTTCATGCAACTCATAGCCTGGTGAGAATGTAGGCAGATGAAATAAAAGCTCCAGTAAATTTTCTGGCAAAATTCTCACTCTCTTCTTTGTTTCTGGGATTTTATTTGATACTCTCTAAGACTGGTGGTATCCAGGGGCAAATTAATCCTCAGGAGGCCTCTCTGATTAAAACTAGGCCTTATTCCACATGAGGCGGTGGAAAGTCCTTTCCCATTACCATCAATAGTACTTATATATTTGCAACCAGGAATGTCTTAGATACTCCTGGATATGAAAGTGACCTAAATAATTATTTTTTAAAGAGAAAAAGTTTGATTATGCTCCTTGACCAAGGCTTCTGACCTACCAGTGCAACCAATTCGTTTCCATTTTCAAGGGGACTTTCTAGGACAAATGTAAGGATGGAAAGGACACATTAAATGTTATAGTCCTGTAACTTCCACAAATATAGCTGCTCTTTCTGGTTTAAGTATGAGGAAACTGATAACCATTCAGATTCTACCAAGTGCATTTTGATCCACCTAGCAGTCCTTAGGTTTCATAGTTATGAGGAGGGAAACTGATTTTTGTTCCCTCTTATTCTCGTGCATCATTCTAAAATTATGCTGCTCATTGTATTCTGAGTAGCAGAATAAGGTAGATAATAACTAGCTGAACACAGGATTGCTGTATGGTCCAGGATCATTGGCAACCATGTACTAGATGTTTGATAGGAAATCCCCTCAAAAATCTTCATTCCAAAAATATCAAGAAGAACTTCCTCATACCATTAAGGCAGAAGGCCAGAAGTCTCTATAAATTAGACTATACTGTTGAAAGAGGGAAAAATATAATTCCAGGGCACTACTAGTGATTCAAGTTCCTTAAGAATGTGAAGGAAAACTTCTTACTTAACCCAAACATATGTAAATCATAAGTGTATAAGACATACAAGCTATGTGCCCAAGAACTTCCAGTATGACTAGGAGCCACAGTTTATCCAGCCTAAATCTATCTCTATCATAGGCCAATGCTTTTCAAAGAAAAATGCCAAAATTGAAGTGCCCTCCAAAACTCTCAGCCAGATTAAAAAAAAAAAAAAAAGGGCAGTGCCTCAGATATAATAATCCAGTTCATTCACCTTTTCTTGAAGATGGTAACAAATCAAATACCTAAAAGCAAGATAAGAACAGTTTGAGGGACACTAAAAATTAAAACTATTCCAATAAAATGTAAAAGGGACAGTCAAGGTCGCTGCGAATTTATAGAAAGGTAACAGTAGGAAAAAGAAACAGTAAGGTACAAAGATGTCTAGGTGGATGAGAGGGCAGAAGTCTATGGTGTTAGTGACTGAAAGAAGGAAAGAAAATGTTAGATGCTGAATTAACACCGTAGAATAGAAAGAGAAATATTGTTCAGACTGAAATATGACATCTATAATTGATAGACAGGATATTGAAAAAATATACTCAAATCTAAATAGTTAGCTATTTATCCAATACTTCCAATTTCCTCTTTTATTTTTTGTGTCCAGTGAAGCATTTTGAATTTTTGCACCTGCTTCTCACTAATCACTGAGTTACACTGTAGCCTTTGACTTTTATTTGGATAAATAACTGCAGGTGCTTCTCCCAGAACATTTGCAGTGCACAGGAGATGAAGCAAACCCCAGCAATTTCAGACCAATATAGAAGCTAGTGAGGAGGCAGAGACCAGGGTATGAAATTGGCACTTTTTTTTAAGCCCCGAGTGCTTTGTTTCTTTTATAATAGAGGGAGATTAAAAAAAATATACATCAGTGATAGTGATCTTATTTCCAGGTGCATCAGGATAGAATCTGCAGAGCAAAGAAACAGATAACACATTTCTGAAGTTATTCCTGCTATGGGGAATGTGCAAACCACAGGGGTTGCCATCAACTTTGAGTTTCAAAAGGCCTTTGATAAAGTTACACATCTAAGATAATTGGTTACAGGAAAATCAAATATTCTAGGAGTTAAAGAAGTTTTTAGAACTCAGGTGCAGTCCACAGATGAAAATCTTTTCAGTTGTTGACTGAAACGGAAAAGGTGAAGTTCAGCTCAAAGGGTCAGAATCAGTTCCCACTTCACGCGACTAAATACAACTCCCATTAAAGACAACAGGACATCAGTGTATTTTATGTCTTTGAAATCTCTGGCAGTAAAAATTGAAAAATATCAACTAGAAAGGCTGCTTTTGATTACTTATAATTTCAAATTTCAGCTCAGATTAGTTTCTTGCTTAGCTGGAAGTGGGAATATTCCATTTCCAGAGCATATTGCAGTCAACAGCTGGAAAAAATAAATCTCTATTATTGTAAAATAATTAAAAATGGCTTTAATAGAAAAATCACATCCATTTTTAGTATACAGGTGAGAAAAGACAGAGGCATACAACCAAAGACTGCAAAACCTCTGCACCCTGTGATAGCCACAATTGTGTTTTCTCTTTTGAAATTATTTTGCATGCTTTTTGTTGTTGGCAAAAACAACTTCTGCAAAGCTGGTCTTGTAGTTAAGGCTTTAAAATAGGAATTAAGAGATCAGGAATGAAGTTTTAACTCCATGAAGGATTCAAAACATGACTCACTAAACTAGAACACAGTTTTATTGTGTATTGGATGACAAGGGCTAATTTGGATCCAGGAATCATTTAAACATATTATCATGATGTTAATGTGCTAAACATCAGCCAATAAACCCTAGTACACAAACAACTTCAGAGGAACTTTGGGACACAGGAAAGGACATGTGTCTCAGAAATAACTTGCTTTCCTTTGCCGTGGCTAGATGGCAACATGGCGTTTGGTTTGCTCAGAGTACTGACAGAGTGAGATTAAATGTGCTTGGGGAAATAGCATAATATAGGCATAGTATAATATATGGTATTAGAGATGAACATTTACAAAGCTAGTATAATAAATGTTATTAATTTCCAGGATCTATTTCAGTGCGAAAAAAATACCTGCTGTTTTTGACATTATTTTCCTTGAAAGCATATTCCACCCCCTTTAAAAAAAAAGAAACAAAGCAAGCCCTAGACTCACAGAAGTAAATGGAAACTTTATATTCCCTGAAGTATTTTTCATTTTTATTAAAAACAAAACAAGCAAAAAATAAACAAACATGACAAAGATATTAAGGCAGTTACTCTGACCAGCTGTACGTAGATTTGTTAATATATATGCAACATTTATCATTCTTCAGAAAAATTGAGGATGAAATACAAGCCCTGCAGATTTATTTCAATATGCATGTTCATTGTTCTCAAAATCATGACAAATTCCATTGTTTCATCATTAAAGGCTTGTGAAAAGAATACTTTTTATCTGTTTCTAAATACTAAATAAAGTTCTAACATGAATACTAAAAAGTAATATTTTCAGAAGTGATCCATTTTCATGGCAAGTTTATATTATTGTTCAGCAAGACAAGAAAACATTCACTTATTATAGAAAAGTGCATTGCACCCAAATTCTGCCTTGTCTCCTTGACCTTCCAAGCCAGTGTAAAAGAAGTGCCTCATTCAGTCTGACTTATCTCTCAGGTGCAAGTGCTGCCTCTCTGCTGTAGTCAGCTACATTTTTATCACAGCCTTATCAAGTAGGTCATTCTAATTTTGCACGTAAAATGATTTCACCTTCATGAATAGTGATGAGTAAAACAGGCTTAAAAAGACTCTGAACAGTGTGATTAGGAATGCTTCAGCTGATGGATCAAAGATAAATTTGACCAGCAGCTGAAACTGCCATTCTCAAGTCCACTTGATCCTGGAACTTGTTCAAATGTAGCACTTGCTATTGTCACAGTGTTTTTACTTGTTAAAAATAAAGAAAAAAAAATAGACAAAAAATTTGTTTCAATTAAACTGTTTTTACTGCTAAGATCTTATTTTGCTAACCTCTCTAAAGACAATAGAGGGAAAGTCTATGGATTATACAACTTCTTGTACTATGAAATCATTACCCTGATTGAAGTTTTGGAGTACAACCATAATATGAATAATCATAATAGATTATTGAATGTATAACTCAATCGGTCTACTGATAACAATATATTGCTTGATAATAGGTACTGCAACAGCAAAGAGTGGATTGCATCGGTAATGCACAGATTATTTTAGAAAAGATGGCATGCATTAAAAAAAAATTACATTAAAAAGTGGAAAATTACAGACTTGGAGAACTGAAATAACACTTCCAAAGGTAGGATGAGACTATAGTTTATCTGAAAAAAGCAAATGGGGATATGGAGTGCTGGCATATCCACACTAATTCTTGATTGCAGCACTACACTGCTCTATCACAGGCATCTCTGCAGCAACACACCCCAAACCAAGCTGTACGCATGACATTTGTATGGGGTAACCAGCCCAGAAGCACAGCATCATTGAGTGCACAGTGGAGATGGATTCTCTGCTTCCTGAGTCCCAGACATGCACAGTGAATTAGTGAGAATTCTTTAAGAAATTGTAAATTTAAAGTTTTAGAGAGGACTGTATTTCAAAGAATCATAGAATCACAGAATTGTATGGATTGGAAGGGTCCTTAAAGCTCCCCCAGTCCAACCCCTGCCATTGGCAGGGACACCTCCCACCAGACCAGGCTGCTCAAAGCCCCGTCCAACCTGGCCTTGAACACTTCCAGGGGCAATCAGAACTTCCCTCTGCATGCTATGTCAGTGTCTCACCACTCCCACGGTAAAGAATTTCTTCCTAATATAAAATTTAATTCTATTCTGTGTCAGTTTGAAACCATTATCCCTCATCATATCACTACATTCCCTGATAAAGAGTCCCTCCCTTTCTTTCCTGTAGGACCCCTTTAAGTACTGGAAGACTGCTATACGGTCTCCCCCGAGCCTTCTCTTCTTCAGGTTGAACAACCCAAACTCTCTCAGCCTGTCTTCATAGGAGAAGTGCTCCAGCCCTATGATCATCTATGTCCTCCTCTGGTCCTGCTTCAAGAGCTTCTTGTCCTTTTTGTGTTGAGGACCTCAGAACTGGATGCAGTGGGGTCTCACCAGAGCAGAGCAGAGGGGCAGAATCACCTCCCTCACCCTGCTGGCCACACTTCTTTTGATGCAGCCCAGAGTGTAGTTTGCCTTCTGGGCTACAAGCACACGTTGCCAGCTCATGTTGAGTTTTTCATTGACTGACACCACCAAACCCTTCTCCACAGGGCTGTTCTCAATCCCTTCTCCACTCAACCTGTATTTGTGCTTGGGGTTGCCCCAACCTATGCTCCAGCTCAGTTTTCGAGTCGTATATTTCCTATTTAAATAAACAGTACCAAGGGATGTCCCTGGGAACAGTGATGTTCATTATAGTCCCTGGTATAGCCTGTGCACAGGCCATCCATACATTCTCATACAATTCATATGTGTGGTACAAGATATAGCACGCTTTGGGGTCCATTCCCGACTTCTTGTGTATGTGATCATGTTTCCATAGGGGAAGGGAACATTGTGCTATGGATGCAGGCCATTCTCTACCATTAGGTCTTACTGTTCTTGAACATTCCTAGGCACATATACTTCACTAAAGACCCTGCATATGTAAGCCTGAAGAGATGCTAGTCCTGTACAATGCAGAATGAGCCCTACTCTGTAAGATATAAACCAAGTCAATGTTTATACAGAAGGAACATTCAAAGAAATTGACTTTGTCTACTTTGCATCTAAAATAACTGTCTTTTTGTATGGTGCTTGCTTTCTTGCTATGAAGTCTGCCTATTAGTTTTCAGTATAACGAGCTAAGGCAAGGAAAACCTACAGAAACCAAACTTAAGAACGTCTGCACTTCTCTGCATGTGCTCCTCTGTTAGCAGGAAAATCTCTGTCCTGGCATTGTCTTTTTCATAGGACAATCTCAGTAGCACAGGGAGACATCTGCTTGCTGCTTTTTTGAGAGGCCATATTCCAGTTATACCTTACTGCTGTGAGGCCCTTCTGTCCTGCTACCTTGATGCTTTCTTTACAACCAACCTCACCTGTCAGTAACACATTCTGTCGTGGCTAATATGAACACAAACTACTTTCATTTCAGTCCCCACTGCAAGTAAGCAACAATCTGCTGAAGACCTCAAAATTTCTCTTTTGCTGACAGCTGGTCCTCAGATAACATGCAGGTTGGTTTAATAAGCAACTGGTGAATTATGAGAATATCCAGAACTGTCATGGTGACAGTAAGAAAGAAATAATTAGAAAACATCTCAGCTAGGGCTAGTGAATACTGAATATTTATATCTTGCTCAGCATTTGAAAGAATTACTTCCCTTTTTCTCCTTCAAAAACGTTTGTACCCATATGCCCCATCTTCTGGGGAAATCCCTAACCATTTGGTGTAGGTCATTGCACACAGGTTGGAGGCATCACTCCCACCCATCCTTTAGCAGATCTGCCACTGTACACAAAAACATTTAAGATTTTCATCATGGTCCAGTGCCCTGCGGGTCAAAGTCTAGTCCTGGCTGCCAAGGTTGCTCATGTACGTTAGACAACTATTTTCCTATCATAAAATAAGAGAGAATAAACATATGCATCAAGCGAGACTAACAAAAGCATCAACACAGTCCCCAGCCTGCAAAGTTCTACATTGTCCTGTCTTCTCTCTCTCTGCCCTTTGCCCAGGAATAAGTTATTGCTTCCCACTGGCAGTATTTTAAAGGAGGAATCACAGAGTAATCTTCCTTTCCTTCCAATCCTGTCCCTAGCAAAGAGTTTGACATGTGTTTTGCACTCCTTTGAGATGAGCAATGCCCATAGGGAGGCCTCTTGCTTCTGGGAAGATGGTGTGGTAACCAGCCTGTTAATTAGCCTTAAACACAACTTTAATTAAGTCCTGAGGGTTGGAGGGTGCTCACCAGAACATAACATTGCTTGGTTTCTTAACGTGAAAGGCTTAGTATGAACTTAATTCCATCAATTCGGGTCCCTTAAGTCCAAGTAGAAGAATTTTCTGTATTAGTCCTTTTGGATTCAGGTGCCTTAATTCTACCCTTCTCAGTGCTGGCTCCAAACAATTACCCAGAGGAAGCGGGATGAAGAAAAGTCCTTGAATGCTGGTTTGCTGAGCCAGTGCTCGTTCTTCACTCTGTGGGCATAAAAACATTTTATTGAAGCATTTTATCTTTCTGAAGCAAGTGATACATGCTCTGTGGCAACATATTCATTCCAGACTGTGAAATACTAATTAACATTGATTCCCTGAAAACTTACTTTGTCTCCTCTTATTTAACTATTAATTCAGGTATAATATTGAGAGAGAAATGAAAGGTGTTTTATTTATTCTCTTTTTCTATAGCAACATTCTAATTTATACAAATGAAGGCACAATTAAGCAGCCTGACATTTAATTACAATCTGCATTTCATGTAAGCAAACATATTAAAACTGAGAATGCTAATCCTGAATGCAAAAATTACCATAACGCAACAGGAAAAATAGAAATGCAAGAGGCATAAAGTCTGCTTTTTCCACTGATTTTTTTGCATATGGTGTTGTTCACATGGCTCTGCAGGAGGGTGAGGTGAGCAGGTAGGTACATTTTCTCACGATGTCTGTCAGCAGCAGAAAATGAATAGAATAATATAGGTCATATTCTCGGCTGGTTTAAATAATCGCAACTCCTTTGAATTTATTAAGATTACTCAGTTTATGCCAACAATATGTTTCATGAGGACTAAGCAGTGCTCTTCAATGAGGCTACGCTTACTTACACTGTCTGTGAATCAGTTTTTATACAATCTAAATCCAGTGGAATTTCTTTGCCAGACTTAAAAATAGGCAGTAGTCTATTTTGAATTCTAGATTTCTTAGTAAAATTTGCCACAGGAGCTCCAAATTCTCCTTTGCAATTAAGATCTGCACTGCAAATAGCCTTCATACTGATTTGCTACATATCAAGTGAATGACAGGGACAAAGGAGGCATTGGTTCTAATAATCTGTATTGTTATCCTCTTCATAAGTCATTATTCCGCCATCATCACTGTAATATTTGGATGCCTGCCAATGGTACATCCAATAATGTGACTAACATTGGTCATGTGCAATTAATTTTCTCTTGTCTTCTCTCCAGAGAGAAAACAAATTTTATTTGCTTGTGTTTCATGTGCACACAGCTCTGTGCTACTATTAAAGACAAAAGCTTTAAAAAATATTGAAAAGCCCATGTTGAAGGTGGAGAATCAGCCATAAGTGTTTCCAGTGATCTTTTGTTCTATGAGATTTCATTCTGGAGATCTGAGAGAGAAGAAAACCCTAAGGACTTTTTTTTTTTTTAAACCCTTAAGTTAAAGAATTTCACAATTTTGAGGAGAAAAATTGTCAGCTAGAGTAGTCAGGCCGGCAATTTTGGTGACCTTCATAATGTCCAGGCAGTACTAGTACTACATTGTCTTGGGAATGCAGGACAGCCCTCACCTTGATTTTCATGTTGATAGAAGTTAGGAGTGCAAAGTATCTGAGAGATCACATACCCAAGCAAACCTTAAGGTCCATAGCAAAACCAAGAGGAAACTCCCTGGTTATTTCTTCACTGAAAGCATCTTCCAGGCCAAAATGTCCACTCTATGTATTCCTTAATTCTTAGAGAACTTTGAAGAGACCCTGGTGAGGCTTTCCAGAAGAGGAACCCTTGGATATACCCTTGGCTTAAAAACACCTTCAGAGCACATTCAGCTTCAAGACAGACAGGTCATGACACTGTATGACAGCTCCAGCTATACCACCTACGTGATGACATCATGCAAAAATAACTGAAGGACTAACAAAGGTTGCATCAGGATTTGTCCAGACTAGTCTCAACCCGAGCAGATTTTAGCCTATTTTAGCTGTAATACCAGTTTCCTAGCTCACAAGTGACTATTGCTTAAATTGTTTTATCTTAAATAATTTTGGCTTAGCTCTGTGAATGCCAAGTATGGAAAGGTATAGCAAACCTGGGTAGTCACTGTGCAAAAATCATCAGGTCTTTGTGTTAATAGAAGCTGGTAAAGGTGATGATGTAGCTTCAAACTTTAGCTGGTAAACAATGAAAAAAGGCAGACTGTGTTAGGAAAACATATCAAAATATACCCAGGAAGTTCCCCAACCTATGGAGTAACAACTTTTTCATCATAAGCATCATGTGCAGATTGGTAAAGAATCTGGGTCATTGGTAACTCATCATAATCTTTTCCTTATTGAGGAAAAAACAAACAATGTTGACTTTAGCAGTCAGAGAAACACTACAAGGCTGAGTGTAACAACAGGAAAGGGGGCAAATACTAGAGTTTGTCTAAATCAGTCTTAAATGCATTATTAACAATAATTGTATAGTGGCATGACTGGTCTAATATGAAGAACTGTAGTATTTTTGCTTAGGAAGCTAATACAGTAATTATTCCAAAAAGAAATTCTTAGCTCTTCCAATCAGATGCCCATAACAGGATTTTCCTCATAGAAACAGATGGGATTTGTAAGCTGCTTGATCTCAGGCAGAATGAAGACCATGTACTATGGGCTTGTAGAGATCAAGGGAAGGATTCAGTTACCTCAGCACAAGCAATTAATGCCCTTTGAGACATCCTGCCTGGCTTCCAGCTGCTGTGGTTTATGGATTTCCCATAAATTCCATGTCATATCTGCCAGCTCGTATCCAAATGATCTCCTGAATACACAGACCACGGGTTTGATTGCAGAAAGACCTAAGCTTCCAGAGTGACCAAACATAGCTTTGAACATCTTAGGCTGGAGCTCTGCTCTGTTCCATATGCTGGCTGTCTAGACACAGAAGGAAATCCATCATAAACACCTTTTTGCCAAATAATCTTGCTTTGGTTGGCTTGACTCAAAATCATGTTTTTATTTGTACATCTCCTTTGAGTCTTACAGAATTAAAAACATTCTGGGGACTTAATGTTCAGAAGGTGTCAGTTTATTGAGAGGCTTTTATCTTTGTATTTTGTAGTTGGTAATTACCTCTCATGAGTGAAACAAAAGACCAGTCTCTGCTCTGGCTGCCTTTCATTTCCCTTCAAACTAAATGTGACTCCAGACTGCTATGTTTTCTTGGCAATGATTTTACTAATATAGCAGGTTGTTACAAAACAATGTTATTTGCATGATACAAAATTAATTAGAAAAGTCTGCTCTAATTTATAAATATGCAATTACGGTTAAACAAATAAGAAGTTGAGACTTTCCAATGTTCCCAGTGGGTTGTTATTTGCACGATTCCAGTACATCCAGAAGAAAGAGTCACTGATTTGTCCTCTGATGTAAAAATGCAATTTGCCTTATTCAATTGGGAATAGCAAATGTATTAGTACATATTTCTGGAGTTTATTCAAATTAATTATTATGAAAACAAATAATATGTAGAATAGATGGTATGAAAAAACACAACCTCCAAAATACCCTAATTACTTCCAAAGATCAAGTAAGCTTTTTCCAAATAAGCAAAAGGAGGATGTAAGCTTCATATAGCTTTATGATACCCCAGATATTAAATTCAAAGAGATCAAAGCTCAGAGAAAGTAAATAAGGCCTCTTGCTCTATGTCTCAATCTGCTCCACTTTGAAAGTTCACATTTCTCCTCCTCGTTTCCCAGGCTCTCCTATGACTTTCTGATCTATCAGCATGACTTTCTGAGTAGTAAAGGTCACAGAATTTCCCTCCACATTCCTGATATTGACCTTTAATTGAGCTTGCCTACCTTCTCCAAGCTGCCTCTCCTTGATGCTTTATGTGTGACATGTATATTTATTTTTTTGTAAATGAAAGTCCATTATCCAAAACTTATCTCTGCTCTTATCCGGGTTCTATTTTTTTTTTCTTCTCTCTATCTAATGACAATAAACTGCCATAGGACTCAACAGAAAGAGGTTATCTCCAGTGTAGAAGTAATACAGATTATTACTGGGCCATTGCCTGCAACTGTAGGCTTGTATCTGCACACAGTGTTCTTTCACACAACAATAGTGCTCTTATTAAGTTTGTTAGTTTAGTTCATAGGGGACGGAAACCTAGGGGATAATTTCAAAACTCCTCCCATGCACATCCTATAAAGTAAATACAGGAGAGAGTCATCAGTCCTCAATTACCTTCTTATAGTTTGTTCAAGATGCTCAAACAAGTTCTCATACCAGATTTAATAAAACAGCTTGTACTGAAATGGATGATGAGTTAAGAATACACTTGAGTAAACTGACTAGTAGCAAGGGTGAAAGAACACTACTGTGCTCTTCCTCACTCATATCAGACTAACTTGAATACAGGTATTTTTACTTGATTCCTCATTAAAGTCATGCCTACTAAATCTATGAATGACAACTGCTCTGCTCAGGTGGATAGCAATTTTCCATTGATTTCAATGGGACCAAAATTTCATCTTGCTTGTCTGTAGCAGACAATTAGCCCTACTCATTGCAGCTCACTAGTGTAAATCTAGAGCAGTTCCAGAGACCTCAACAGGGTTGAAGAAGCCTGAAACTGTCAAAGTTGTTAGATTTGGAAAATTGGAGAAATTAATAGAGAAACAGATTTGTAACTGCAGGACTAACTGTAAGCTCTTGTATGCTTGGACTCTTCTGTGCTTTGAGCTATTTTCATGGAAATAGTCTCTAAGGACTTTAGATGCACAGTGAGATATATAACACAGAAGAATAGTCATTCTAGCATCCCTTAGTAAACTCATCTGTACTGTGCTTTCAGAAGACAAAATAGCCCAGGAAAGATCTGAATTACTCTGGATGTTTGTCAGCTGAATGGGAATGTACAGTGATTCCACACTGAAGGACACTTCTCATTTAGGCATCTAAAATTAGGTGAAAAGAACCTAGGTCCTAAAATCTTTTAATCATATAAGTTGCTTATTGGTTCTAATTTTCCTACTCAATTTTTTGTCATAGCCTTAAGGGAAAGAAAAGAAAAATATGACACAATCCTGTTGGTGAGTGAATCTCAACAGGACTAACAACGACCTTTGATTCTGAACACATCAAGGAGAGTTTGCTTCTCCCTCTATGGGTGCTAGAGTCCATCATAAGCAGCAGCCAGTTCAGAGCTCTGACAGAGCCCAAATAATGTGTCTGATGCACGCAACCAACTTTGGCAGCTGGGAGTGATGAGGTTCACGCTCCTGCCTTCCCTTCACACAAGATTGTCTAAGGGGAAAAAAACAACAACAAACAACTAAACAAAAAAAAAACCAACAAAAATTTGAGTCTTAGGAAGAAGGAGAAAGTTCTGATACATTTCAAGGACATGTTGCCAAGGAAACTCCTCCTTGTTGTCCTTTTCTTCCTTCCTTTGGAAAGAAGTTACATCAGAGATCTGCTATTGTATAGAGGGTGATTTGAGCCAGTTATTTATATATATTTTATTCAATGCCAAATGTAACTTTTTCTTTTTTTTAGATATAGGTAAGGTTTAAGGTCATCACAGGAGAAAAGTTTAAAAATTAAATTAATGTAAGTATTGACAAGTTTTATGTAAACAGAGAGGAAGAATGTGAATTTGTTGTTTATAAACACTTGAAGCTTCAGTACGTGAAACAAACAAGAGGTTTTCTTGATACTGTGACTTTTGTTAATCCTGTGCTGTGCCAACCCCACTCACACAGTACATGTAGAATGCAAACAAGAACAAGAAAAGGATACTATTTGATTCAATTCTGTGTCTTGAACATACTGTGAAGCAGTTCTCTTCTAGTGGTCAGTAACTGTGCAACAAAAATAGGTGAATTAAAAGCACAGTAAGGTAAAAATGTATTGTTTCCCTATTTTAAATTTCAGGGAAATGACAAACAGAGGTGAAGTCTGAACATGTCATTTGATTGCATAAACCAACAGTCTCAATTCCCCTTCACATGACTAGAGGATGCACGCTCTAGCTCATAGATTCCAGTGAAACCTGTCTGAGATAACTGTAAAGAGTGGGACAAGTCAGTCTGTCCCAAAGACCCCAACAACATGGGATCTGGTGAGCAGCATAATCATGGCAAAGACAGGAAAGTTTATTCAGATCCCTCCTTCTGCCAGTATTGGGATGTTTCTCCCAAGACTACCCTAAAATTATATTTGTCCAGTCTTCTCATTGCCCCAAGCCTATTTCTAAAGCGAACTTCATAGTTCTTGTATTTTGAAAACTGTACAACAGTAAAGGCTTGAAAATATCCATAATTAACCCCCAATCCTTCTTCCATTGCTTGTCTGCATTTAATACAACACAAAAAGAGTAAGAATATTCACTAAGAGTGTGAAAATCACCTTTTTGTGACAGAGGGTTGAAGTCTTTTGCTTTGACATGTGGGTGTGCCAGGAATGACAGGGACAACTTGCCTTTCACAGAGTATTATACATTCTTTTCTTTCTTTCTTGCATTCCCCTCTTCTGTCTCACATTTCTTTAAAGATATTTTCCTGGAGGGGAAACCAGGAACTTTTTGGATGATGAAGGAACTGAGCCATTGGTGTGAATATCCTTAGGGAACTCTGTAATCTTGTATGTTTTATCCTAGAAGAACAGGGAGCAGTAATACTCTATGCCCTCTCCAGGGCAAAGCTTTAAAAAAAAAAAAGTGCCCAGGGGTTTTCTGTGGTCTCACACATTAAGAAACAAAGGCTGTTGGTCTTTTCCAAGCAACCAGAGTATATGAGCTTAGCACAAGTCTTCTCAGCCCCATTTGAAGCAGACATCTTCCTGGATCACCATATTGTCAAATACTCTATTGTCTGCACAGCTTGGGCACCATGAGAGTTGGAGGGAGTCTGAAGCAAAGACATGAAGATCACCACTGAATTCAGGCTCTTCAGGCTAAGTCCTTTTTCAGATCCGAGACCTGAGCAACAGAGCTTTGGATTTCCTTGAGGGATTTGGATATGGACTGGTTTGGGGTATTCCAAAAGCCATTCCTATGTATTATCGCTAGTGCTGTAATCAAGGGTGAATGTTTTGGTGAAGGTTTCAGTACAGAATGCTTCAGTATAGATCTGCTCTCCAAAATCTTTCTAGTTATGTTTACACAACGTGTTCACAGACTATATGATTTGCACTCAAAGTATCTGATGAAACTTGGCCCCTAGTTTCCACACTCTGCCATCCTGCATCTGGCAATTATCAATTTATATGCAGGGGTATACCCTTTGTGATAAAACTCTTTACCGTTTTTCAAAGGACACAGCTGTCATCCATTTACTGAAGAAGCTAATTGAGGAGGCATTAGGACTATATTATCTTCTGGCATTTTTTGTACTCATTTCCAAACTCTCATCCCCAGTCAATACATCTCCAAGTTATGCTCGGATATTTGTAAGGGAATGGCTGTGCAGGTATGGAATAAATTTCAGATCATTCAGTAAAGGGAAGACATGGCATCAATATACCACATAAAAGTGATAAAAATGAAGCAGAAAAAGTTATAAAAAGATATTACAAAATGAAGGGATATGGACTTTTTTTTGTCCTTAGAAGCCAAAAGTAATTCTAAACATGTTAAAAGCAGCACAAAGATGGCCAAATGTATTTGGGCAGAAGTAGTGTAATGTGTAATATCAGAAAGAAAAAAAATGAGTCATATGTATTCCTATATTTCACACCAGGCCTACAGTCAATAAATCAACACATGGGTTTAATTGCTGTAACAAATGAATATAGGAAGGGGAGTCAAATTCTGCTGGGTAATGCAGTCATCCGGCAAAATCTTGGTTGGTAGAGATATGTAGGTCAGTCATTATGGACCAGTGAGCAAAGGGAGTCCCTAGTGTGAGAGCCTAGATGGAAATCTCTGTCTAATAAAATACCAGCTTGAAAGTGTGTCTGGCTTCAACATCCTTCTTAATAACCTTTAGCAGAAGAGGAAGGTATTAAATAAAGTGGCAATTAACAAGACTGACAGAGCAAGAGAGTGGGATTTATTGCTGGATTTTTCAGTTTACTTGATTATTTTGTTGTTTTTTAGCTGTAATTCTACTTCAATTTTTAAAGCCTGATTCAAAAAGGAAAACATTAAGCAACTGAAATTTTAAAGCTAGACAAAAGGAGGTAAAAGCTTGATAAAACTAAAATTTGAAATAAAGGCAGTAGAATGCAGTTGCAGCTTCTGTTCCCCATCACCTCTGCCATAGTTCATCATGTGCTGAGGAGAGCACTCAAAGGGAGTGATAAGGCAAAAAAGGTCTGGAAGATGCAGAAGTATTGAGGAACGATACCCAGTCCTATGCAGAAGTCTCAGCAGTGCTGAAATCCTCCTTCAGCCCAGTGCTATGTGTTAAAAGTGGTACTTACAGATGAGGTTGAATTTCTGTAGAGGGAATTACAGCTAGAAAAACAAACTCTGCATCCTCCTAAAACTTACTTGCCTGAGCTAAACTGAGATAAATTCCTGCTCCAAGGCAGGAAGTACAGCAGGTATTTTATCAGAGCAACTGATCATGTTACCCATTCCCTCCTCTACCATTTGTCTGACATCAGTGCAAGTGATAGAGTCGGCATTGAACCAATTTATATATCCCACAGATTAAATTCCTCTGATGGGAACAACACTTTCTCCCAGACACAAGTAAGCCTTCCTCAGGATGTCCTGGTGGAAGACCACAACTATGCATGAAGCTACAGTGTCTCTTCTACTGCTGAAGCCAGCTAAGCACATTCTACTTGATAAACTTTGTAAATATAGTAATATCAGTTATAACAGTAGATATTATAGGAATGTCACTGCCTCTAGAAGATCTTGGACTTGTTTTCCCTGTTTTTATCATAGCTCAATGTCCTGGTTTGAGCTAAATAGAACTAATTTTCTATTTAGTGATTTTACTTTTCAGCTCAGTCTCTTCTATGTGGCTGAACTTGCTGAAACTAACAGCATGTTTTTCCAGACAGTGTGTACATCTACAAGTGATAATCACAAGGCCATGGTCTCACCATGGGTGCTATATTTGCACCTATGGGGAGGAGTGGACCCAAAATTGACCAACTAGGTATTCCAACCCACATATGACATACTCAGAATAAAGCTGAGGGATCAGAAGGGTCTCGAACCTTCCATCTCGGCCCCTTCCTTGCTCTGATCTCTTCTGCTCCTGCAGTGGTAGAAGTCCGAGCAGAACCCTGTTAATTCATATGCCTCTGATGCTGATTCGCGTGTTCCTGCATTCTGCTCCCGCAGCTGCTGGGTCCAGTCTGGGACTTTTCAAGTGCCCTGCTCCACAGAGCCTCTGGTGATATAATCGTCATTGGGGGAGGGTGGAGGGAGGATTTTATGTTGGTTTTATATATATATTTGTACATATTTGTATTTATTCCATTATTGTCCTATTTACATTATTATCCTGTAGTATTAGTATTATTGTTTCATTAAGCCTGTTAGTTTTATTTTCCAGTCCATAAAGTCTCTCTCCTTTGCTCTCTTTCTCTTCCCTTCTGAGGAAGGAAGAGGGGTTAATAGAGAGCATCTGCCCAGGATTTAGTGGCCAACCCAGCCCTAAACAAGACACTCAAGAAAAGACACCACTAAAGAAACCAGAGCACATAATAAACTTGTATAAACATGTTTAAATAACACAAATAACTAGAAAGGCACTTGTCACCTTCCTAGCTGCATTGTCAGGAGTTTCTGCTGCTCAAGTCCTGAAGCCACATCACAACATCGCCCTAAGAAAGCCTAAATCATTTTATAGGAAATTCTGTAGGTACAATGTGCAGTGCTCACTTAAGGCATCTTGCTTTATAATTCTATAATATCTTTTCTCACATTCCATACTCACTAAAGCAGGGATGATCATTACAGTAGATAGGGTTACAAAACAGTAGTGTAGTCAGATCTGTTCCTTGAACATTCACCTATAGGTGCCTCTGTGGATAACTTAATGAATCCTTTATATTGCTCTTCAGGGATCAGAGCATTGACTGAGCATGTTTTGCTTCATGAAACATATCTAGGTCAAATTTGCCTTTTCAAACAAGTTATTAGTTTCATGGATTTTCCAATGGTGTTATCTGTGGGGTTTTTATCTTTAGCCAAGTGACATAAAAACTTACACAAAGTTCTTTTGCTTTTCCCTCCCTTCCCACTTCTTTTTCTTCTCTACTCTAATAACATGTTTTCAGTCACACGGTGAAACTGATTCAGCACAAACAAACAGATATTCATTTTTATGTGCTTATTTCCATCTTATTTTAGTCAGGGATCCTGCTGTCAATACTTTGGCAGTTATTAGCTATGAAAGACATTACAGAGACAAAAAGGCTAAAATCATTGGAAAGGACTTACACTGATTGTAAGGTGCAAAAAAAACAGAAAAAAAAAAGGGAAGCTACTCCTCCAGAATGTAAAAGATGCAATCTTAAGTGTGTATTACAGCCACAGAAAATTTGTTTATCTTCATGGAGGCACCTAAGTTATTTATAGTGGCAAAGTCTGAGCTTTCTAGATGCATGTGGCTTACATCTGAGCTGGGTTCCTTTTGGCTTAAATACTAGAGAATGTATCAAAGCAGTACCTATGATGTGTTGCTAGCAGGAGGATATAATCTTGCCACTTAAATTATCTCAACCATAATTTATGACTGTGTAATCATAGATAATGGTAGAAGACAGGCTACTCCCTGTTGGATTTAGGGTACTCTCCAAACAGAGAAAAAATAATCTCTGTATTAAGGGGAACTTTCTTTACCAAATTGAGCCAGTAGGTAAGCTGCTGTTATTTATTACCTTCCAGCCAGTACATCATTGCCAGAAACAGTCTTCTTCCCTTTATTTATTTATTTATTTATGTTACAAAACATCTGTGATGACTCATTCATGCCTCATGAGGTTTACAGTGAACACAGGAAGGCAACACAAGAAGAGACAAAAATAAACCTGAGTCTGAGACACAAGAGGCATGTAAGTATACTGTCTCAAAATTTGTCAGATACAAACCCATCATCTTTTTCAAATGAGAACACTAATCAGTAATCTTGAGTCTGAGATGAATCTCCAAGTTACATTAGGTAAACTATCATTTATATTCTGAAGATTATAAATCTGAAGTAGGATTGGAAGTGGTATTGGGAAATCTTTCATGAGACAAGTTTATTAAAATAAAATCTGCACTGAAAATACACTCTCTAGAGGAAATAAATTATGTTGTATTGTCTGGATAATTCATTTATTTTTTTTTCCTTGTAATATATTCTCCTCAGAGGTAGCATCTGCATCTTTTGGTTATACTCATCTGGAAAGACCCAGCTCGCATTACCCAACACAGCTGAGAATGATGCATGGTACAGTGACTCCACCAGTCTGCAATAACATGGAATCAAAGTTAATATTGTTATGAAGCATTTTGATTTCATGTTCAGAGAGGAAAAGAAGTTCCTTTTACAATATTATTTTCACAGAAACTGGACTCATAAAATTTAGAAATAAAAAGTGTGATGTGAAAAAAGACTCATTCTTGGAAAAGAGGTGTTAGATGTACATGCCCAAAACCATTGGGTGACCTTGAGTAAGCATTGAGATTAATTTTTTCTTTTTCCATCCTTGTCAATCCGAGCTTAATTAGAAGAAAAGAATCATAATCAGATCTATATTTCAATGTAACACCATACAGTCACATACATAATAATGTTAGCTTGATCAAATCATAGATCTCTGTCTGCATATTCTAGATGGACCATTGAGTTTTTCTTTTGTTTGCTTTCTTTTTCCCTCAGAAGAGACCAATCACAAGAGCTTCTGATCATCTCACAGTCCTTGGTGTGTTTACCCTGGTAACTTTATCAACTAAAGTATTACTATTAGCTTGTTTTTACAGTTTTTTGGTGACTACCACTAAGCAGCTACTGCTGTTTTCAGGTGGAATCAGAGCTTAAATCTAAGGTTTTTCAGCACTGTAGTGGAGCTCCCCATACAGGTTTACAAAGTCAAATGTCCCTCAGCCAGCCCTCCCTCCTTCATTCTTCAACCCTAAATTATTTTCTGATTGCCTGTAGTCCACAGAATATTTGATTGTTTCATCCAAAGCAGAACTGCTGTAGCAGTAGAGATTGAGGGAGCCTTACACAGTATATCCTAGCTTGATAATTGAAGTATCTGTGTAGGAGGTATGCTTTCAAATTCACTCAGAAAAAGAAGAAAACTAGAAAATCACACTCTGGTAAATATTAAAATACTAAAAAACTTACATCTGAGAAACAACAACCTCATGTACCAGTATAGGTTAGGAACTGACCTATAAACCTGAGGAACCTGGTGGACAGCAGGATGACCATGAACCAGCAATGTGCCCTTGCAGCCAAGAAGGCCAATGACATCCTGGGGTGTATTAGAAGGGGTGTGGTTAGTAGGTTGAGAGAGGTTCTCCTTCCCCTCTACTCTGCATCTGGAATGTTGTGTTCAGTTCTGGGTCCCTCAGTTCAAGAAGGACAGGGAATTGCTTGAAAGAGTCCAGCGCAGAGTCACAAAGGTGATCGAAAGAGTGGAGCATCTCCCTTATGAGGAGAGGCTGAGGGAGCTGGGTCTCTTTAGCTTGGAGAAGAGGAGACTGAGGGGTGACCTCATTAATGTTTATAAATTTGTAAGGGCGAGTGTCAGGAGGAAGAAGCCAGGGTCTTCTCAGTGACACCCAATGACAGGACAAGGGGAAATGGGAGCAAGTTGGAGCATAGGAGGTTCCATGTGAATATAAGGAGAAACTTTTTTACTGTGAGGGTGACAGAGCACTGGCCCAGGCTGCCCAGAGAGGTTGTGGAGTCTCCTTCTCTGGAGACATTCAAAACCCGCCTGGACGCGTTCCCTTGTGACCTAGTTTAGGTGATCCTGCTTTGGCAGGGGGGGTTGAACTGGATCATCTCCAGAGGTCCCTTCCAACTCCTAAAATTCTGTGATTCTGTCAAAAATAGTGAGGGATTACCTTGCGTTTCCTTAGATACAGGACATACAGAATCCAAACCAGCAAGTACATCCCGTGATTCTTGACTATGGGTCTTGCTGATAAATTGCTTGGCATAGTATCTGAGTCCTCAAAATACTTAGACCCTACCTGTTCCTCTAAATTGCCAGGACCATAGGAAATTCTGAGCATTCCTGGTAGTGATATACTTTTAGGCTATATTGGAGAAATCTGAAATGCCATAAGTCTTTCAGAAGTAACTAAATAGGAGTCTTTGAGAATCTAAATGCTGAATTTGTGAGCATCCAGATAGATTTAGCAGCCTAAACTAATGTTTTAAAAATCAAGTCTTAATTATCTTTGAGGAACAGGATACTAGATATTAAAAGGGAAGTTTCCTAAGCTTCTGCCCAGCATCCTAACCAGAAACATTAGCATATGCTAGCAGAGGAGCTTGTAAAGCATAATTAGATGCTCAATTAGCTACTATCTCTTTTTTGTTCCTGTTTGCTAGTTTATGTGAGATTTGATTAACAAAGGTGACACACTGTTATTGTGTGGGCTACATTATTTGCAAGTTATTTCAGATATTAGTAGAAACACTCTGATACAAACATCAATGGTCTTTATCATGTTTACAGGGATGCTGAGTTCCTATTAAATCTATGATAGAAACCTTCCTGCCACAGAATTACAGCAAGTTCCTTTTTTCTGTTCCCCAGTTCAAGCTTTTTCACAAATTACTCTTTATCTGCATTGTCCCCTGGGAAACCTGTGCATGCACATATAATACTTAAAAAAATAATAAGTTTTATCCTCGACACACACACACTTATTTACCTAATGGGTGAATGCTGTTTACTTCATGCTATGGGTACAGGCATGAAGCGTTCAAGTTTTGGGGAGGAGAAATATACTGTTGACTCTAATTCCTGCATGTCTGGAAACCAAGGTGGCTATAACTTTCCATTGAATTTGGTACCTAATGGGGTGGTATTTTTGCAATAATTCTTGTGCACTTGTCACAGAAATTTGGCAAAATGGTCCATATATTGTATTGCATGTCATAAGTGCAGTAATTTATGGTGCATTGCTGTCTTGTAATTTTGTGCATCGTACTAAATTTGGGAACAGCACTTTTTTGTCAGTTTGGAAGTGTAATCAGGAGTAACATATTGTGCAGATCCTTTCCCTTCTTCTCCCACTCCCCAAAATGACTAATACTTCTATTAAAGGAAACAAAGGGCAAAATAATAAGTCAAACCTTGAAGAGCAAAAAAATAAAGGTGGATTTGCACCAGGAGGTACAGATTATATGATGGAAACTTAGAAGACTTAAGGAAGTGGCAATGCAGTCTAGACCTTCTCTTTCAGAGGATCTCTGTAGTTGGAAGCTAACTCATATTGATGATATGATCACCACTTAGTAGTCTACAGGCTAAGTTGTTTCAAAGAGCACTTTCCCTTTTAAGAACAGAGATATCTGCACCACAGAAACCATCAAGATAATTTCCTTGGAAAATTTAGGAGTGAAAGCTCAAGCACCAAGAAACTGCAGCTATTTTCATCCTCTTTTTTAACTCAATATTTGTAAGGGCCTCAAAAGAAGTACCCTACCCAGTCTGGGAATTCAAGACTGGCATAGCTCACTTAAAAGATAAACAATAGAAACAATACTCCATGAATTGCTGAACAGGATTTGTCAGCCAACCTAGCTGCCTGGACTCTTCCCTAAATAAAAATACATCTTCATGAATTACATCATAAAGAAAAAAAATTCAATAAAACATCAACTTTTGACATTTTCATTTTAACTAACAGGTTTGTTCTCTATGCAGGAAATAATTTCTGCATTAAATAGTGTTTGGGGATGATGGGGGAGGGGAGGCTTAGGAGATGAGAGAGGAAATTCTTCTCCTGACTATTAAATAATGAAAGTAGGCCAAGTCTCTGCTTGGATCCTAAATTCTCCAAAATAATTCAACATTTTCTTTTCCTTTTTCCTCTTACCCTAGTTTCTGATTTTTGAGCATTTTTTTTCCCAGAGCTTTTTTTTTTTCTTTTTAAGAAAGTGAAATACAAATCAATCTTCTAAATAGCTCTTGGGATTCCTGTGAATTCTCCATCAGGGCCTTCCAGTCTGTTGCTCAGCTGTAAGTAAAGGAACACAGAATATCAGTATTCTCATGTTTGTATAAATAGTTGTAGGCCTTTTTTAACAAAAGGAGAGATTTAGTCTTTTACTTGAGCAAGAGGGATAAAATATTCTTTTTCTTTGCGGGCTACAGTATAACTAGATTTGTCCCAAATGTTGTCAAAAGCCAATGGTGATATAGTCACAATCATTCTGTAAAGATTCAGGTAATTGAACAAGGGGACAGACAATTGAGAATCTGACTTTCCATTGTTGCTGGCAATTTGCCTTTATTAGGGAACAGGGGTGGGATTCATCTCATCTAGCTTCAGAGATCTTCAAGGTAGATGCCTCCAGCTGTGCTAGCCGCCCTAGGTTTCTTTGTTGTCAGCTGAGAGAACAGGCATGAATGAATAAGTACAATTCCCATGACCTACTTTGGAAGTCTAAATTCAGATCCTACAAGGATTTATATGTCTTCATAGACTAGAAAAATGTCCTAGATGGAAATGTCAAAATTCATTCAGGTGAACTGCACTGTAGGTGACATGAGGAAGTGATATAGCAGGACATGAAAACAGGTATTGTGAGATGCAATGTGGTACCATTTGTAAGGCCCTACTGAAGAAATAAATTTCTACTAATCTTACTGAGAATCTGGTTTAAAAGAAAGTTGTAAAATCAGAATAGGAGAAAGATATTGTAACAGGAAACTAAAAGGAGGACTTTAAAACACACAGAAAAAATGAAGACACTCAAAACACTTCTAATTGTAGTGCTGAGAATTCCATTGCCCTGAAAGAATAAAATGTTAAGTGAATTTCAGCTCATGTATCTAATTTCTTAGTCTTGAGTAACTTCTTCATAGGAAAAAAAATATCCATAAATTGAAAGCGAATCTCTTCTAAACTTAAAATGTTTTCTTTCTGCTTTCAGTAAGGCTCCATACAAACATACCAGTTTTCAAAGATTTGAATAGGTAATTAAAAAGCACTCATTTTAATGCTTCTGATGTTTTCTCTGGGGTACTGTGACAGTGCTAAGAGTTTCCTTTGAAGAATAAGCTGCTGGTTAGTGGCTGAAGACTTCTACTATGTTCACTTACTATGGGTTCAGATCACTAATTTCAATGGGGGTTCTTCCACCAGTAGTCTTATCTGCAGGCTTAGGTCAAAATTCATAATGAAAATTAGGCTAAAATGACACTATGCCTCCACAGCATGTGTGGTCATGCATTGTTCCCTCTTGCTATTACTAGTGTTGAATCAAAACCTATCCTGGCTCAAATCTGCAAGCTTCCCATTTCCAGGTAATGACCCTATCTGTGCACTGAGTGATGTTGCTCAGGGACTCTAAACCCTCAGTCTTTGACACCTCTTTGGTTTCAAAGCAGTGTGTTACACTTGCTGGCACCACCTGCTTGCACTGCTCTGTTCACATCTCAGTTGTCCCTCCTGCCCTGCAGATCGATGTAGGGGAAAGCATTGCTTTCAACCAACCTCCCTATGGCTCTATGTGTTATAAAATGCCGTGAAACAGTTCTCATTCAAAAAACGGGGTCAAATACTGCTCTTACGATGGACAAGCTCTCTCTTTTCATGTGAGTAGGTCTTGCACTCAAACAATTTATTGCATAGAGCCACACACGCCTAGAGTTTAACAGGACTAATACTATGAAAACTGCAGTGTTTCTTACATTATAGCTGCAAGAAAGGAGCTGAAGGCTGAAAATCCAAGTTTCAGTAGTTATCTATGAAGGGGATAACCTTGGGAGTTAAATTAATGAGTTTTGTTGTCTATATAATATTAATGGTCTGTAATTGTTTCTGTTTTCATTATTTGCCAGTGCACTGTATGGATCTTTAATGCCACAAATAAATGGATTATGGAATATAAATGAAGTTCCGATTCTGGTTGTGTCTAAATGTATATAATGATGACTTTTGAAATTGTCACTAATGCATAACATCATGTGTATGTTATTTCCAGAATAAAATTACAAATTATGCTAATGTTAAAGTGCAAAATCAGCAAGATAATTATTCTGAGAGCTTCTGGAATAGGGAGGTAAGGAAGGACTTGATCTGGCCATGTGGTCACTGACAAGTGAGATCTAAGTAGAGAGGCTGGCAAAGTTTTAAGGAATAGCAATTTGACTGTCCCACCACAGCCTGGAAGTAGGAGGACATCAACCATTTGCTAGAGCCATTTTTCACAGAAATAGCTCCTGATTTCCCATGTAAGCCCACCTGCAACAACAGCAGGAAAGACCTGACAAGCAGGAGATGACAAACAACTCTTTAACAGTGCACATTGTTCTAGTAGCTGATCTCCACCTCTCAAGGGACAGAGTAACTCTTTTTCTGTCCCCATTAGTTCATTGGACTATGTAACACATTACTTGTCCAGTGTCCAAGCCAATCCTATCTTGACACCTGTCTTAAAACATGAAACAAGTTGGACACTATGTAATTTTCAAGTCTACATTGAAGTGTAAGATAGAAGCAAGAGAATAAATGTAGATCTAAGTTTGATCCTTTCAGATGTACCTAGGAAAGACTAGTTTCAAAACCTCTTTCTTAGGTTCATTCTAGCAGCTCTATCCTAACATAAGACCCCCAAATAAAGCTGAACTGGAGCCGTAGCAGCCCAGGTATGAAATATTATTAAATGCTTTGTGTGTAAAATGCCACTGGGTGCAGAAACTGGGTGTTCATGAGCATGCAGGAATCCAGTTCTTGCCTGAAATATTCAAACTAACATACAGCCTATGGAAACAAGGCAAAAAATTTCACAGCAACCCTTTCACTCAGATTTATGAACCTCACTGGCTTCTGAAGAACCCCCAGATTTATTTTACAGCAATGTCTCTGACGTTTTTTTCATGTTTTTTTACTTTAGTATCTGGGATAATCTGGATACAAGAACCATCCAGTCTCATCTAATAAGAGGTTCTATGAAACTAGAGCAAAGTTTGTTTCTATCTAAAGTGAAGGAAAGATTCGAGTTCTTCTCTCAAATATCTAAAACAGATCTATTACATTTACTGACCAGATGTCTGCATTCACATAACGATAGTCCCTTACCTCTGTAACTCTGGACAGTAACCAGTGCATTATAATATCTGAAGAAAAAGATGTGCCAAACAGCTGTAACTGTTTTAAAGAACAAAATCTCAGCAGAATGCTATTATACAAGCAAATCTGATCTAGACATATGAGCTGGCACAAACTCTCTCCTAGCATAAATCATCCCAGTGTCATTATGAATCTGGAGCAGATTTTAGACCCGCAGAGGATCCGACCTCTTGCTCTCACCGTGGACAGATAGGAAAGCCAGTTACAGTAATTGCATGCTCAACCATGCATGTGTTAGGCTGAAGCACGTTTCCCTGACCAGCTCGTGGGAGCTGAGACGCAGCGTATAAAGGTGGAAAGACAGCATAAGTTATATACCCTGTGAAGGAGCTGCCAAGGTCACTGAACTACTCTTTTTTGTGTCATTACAGAAAATGAAATTCTGTGGGAGAGACAAATTTCCACAAGGAAGGAAATAGACAGCACGAGTGTTTTGCAAATGACTCTGGGAAAAAGCAGCACAGAAATATTGTTCCCATTATGAGTACTAGCACATGAGATAATTGTGTTTGAGGTTGGTAATTACCATATTTGCATGTTTAGGTTGTGTCTGTTCCTTCTGTGTTATTAAGTGACTGCAGCATTATTTCATCAGAATGGCACACTGTCATCACAAGGGCTGAAATATATTCTGGGTATCAAAGCACACAGATGTAAGAAAACATTGTAAGGCCCTCATTTTTATTCTTCATTGAACCTGCAAAAAGCAAGTTTATTCCAGGAAAAGAGCAGCAAAGCTAATGGAGCTGTGGCAGGAGGAGGTGACTTTGGAAGTTTAAGGCTCTGTAATTTATAGTACCAGTGCTAGGTGGCTCTGCCAGTACTCCCACAATCAGAGTCACGGGTTTAGTCATTACTGTATTTTGTTCCATGCACTTACAGACCTTTAGTCTGAGTAGTGCAAAATGCTTTATGGACATTAATTAATCAAACTTTAAAAGTCACACTCAGGGGACTTAATTCACTACTACTTATGCCAGGCTTTAGTTTGTCTGTAAACCTCATAAAAATCTCCATAAGTAGGTAGCTCTGTGAAAACCTGAAGGCATACCATGGTCATTTGCTTAAGTCATTTATAAGTTACCTTCTGAGATATTTCTGACTTTTTCTGGGTGTTCAACAGCAAATATATTAAAATATATCCTCCTTAAAGAGACAGCTAAGAAGAAATAAAGGGAACAATTAGACTAATGGAAACATTGCAACAAATGGGATAATTCATTCACAGAGAAACTGCTCATCACTCTCCTCACTTCTCACATCATGTCTAACACCTTCATTCCATTCAGCAATGGGCAATCATTGCCAAATCTGAGTAATTAACCACTAAAAATAAAAAAAAAATGAAAAGAAGATGCATTGCTTAGAACCTGCTTTTCAAAACTGGCCTTCAGTTCTTGGGTACTATCGTTGGTTAAAAGAAAACAAAATAAGCAGGATTATATGGTTGCAGTTAGACATGAATACCCAAGTGAAAAATCTAAAGTCAAAATTAGATCAGATCATTTCCTGAAGTCCTGACATTCTCAATCTTATCCTCCAATCAAGTCAATTATTAAATATTGCAATTAAGCAAATGACCAGCTGGTAATCTTCAAAAAATTACCTGGTTTCAGATGTTATTTCTTCCCTTTCAACTGCATTTATGGAGATCTAAAACTGAGAAATTAATGCAGAGGTAATGAAAATTGTAAACCATCGTGAGAAATCAGAATTATTGTTCTATTTGTCTTGGGAACAGTGATACATCCAAATGATTTATTTCACTTGAAGTTAAGCTGCTATGCATACCCTCTATGTTTCTTTGACAAAGTGACCTTGTATTTTTTTTTCTCTTTTCACTGAGAAATAATAAGTGGAGCACATGGTGGAAGATGAAGACGACCATCATTAAAGTAGAAGACAAAGTTCAAAGGAAAGTGAAGCATCCTTGAAAAAAAAAAAGAAAGGACAGTTGAAAGGTACAGAAAGACCCAGTGGAAAAAAAAAGATTAAAGTTAGAGATAGAAGGACAGAAATAGTCCAAAGGATTCAGAAAGTGGACATAGCACTTTATCCTCATTATAGCCTAATCAGTTGTTAATTTCATATTCAGTACAAGATTTAAAAATGGTGAAAACTAAAGCCAGAAGATGCCTCTGGAGACAGAACAAATAACTTATCCTGTATCAATGTGTATAATGTTACTTGATATGTTTTAAATAGAAGGAAGACATTATCGAAGAGTACATTTAACAAGAGAGTGGGAAGAGGCAGTTATTGATTTATTGATGTTATAACAGAATTACACTTGGAAAGATTAATTTGGGTTTTGTCCTTGATCCAAATATTCGGTCCCAGAGTGCTACAGCAAAGTCTTCGGATGTAACAATCAAGAGAGGGTGCTGAGCCCTAGGGTTTCTTCAGGAAAACAGATGTGTCTTCATATGCTTTTCAGTCCATTAACAGCCATGTTACTGCTTTCTTAAACCCTCATTTAGCACCCTAATTTGCAAGACCAAGAGGAAAGGCTGAAGCTTTCTGTACAGTGAAAGATGTGAGAATATCCTTTTTATCTACTGAGTCAGAAAAGAAGGTGGCCTATTTCATCTTAATATTGCTCAGTAATCCAGGAGAGGGACCCTTCCCTGGATGGTATGTTTAGTATGTCACCTATCATCCCTAAGAGTTTTTATCTGTCAGCCAGCTTTTGCCTCTGGCTTGCCAGATTTTCACCTCAGCAGCTGCTTTTCTTCCATTTGCTTCTTCCCTGAAGGCACAATGACATCTGTCACAGCCATCAAGGCAGTTCAAGGCAGATGTTTACAAGGTCCATAATTCGGGGTGTCAGGAGTAGCCTGGTGACTGTGATTCCCGAGGCATCTTACAACCCCCCTGAGAGATTATCTGTCTCCCTCAAAGTATAGATCTTTGTTAGACCCCAGATTTGGACATATAATAGAGATGGTGACAAGCTACTTTCATGACTTCTTGAGGTCCATGGGATAGTAAAACTATCGCTCTTTGAGTGCACCTCTTTGTCTTCCCTGCATTTTGGAGGTGTGACTGAAATGCCTTGGACTGATAGATTTAGAGGCTAACTGGCCCAGTGTATGTAGAAATTTTTGTAATTTATTAATGGTTCAGAGCAGATCATCCAGCAGTTTCAATCTCCACATCGTTTTTGTCTTATCTTTTAAACATTAATGAATATGAACTCTTTGTCAAGTTCATTTCTTTTGTAGCTAATGCTACAGTTTTCACACTAAACTTTTATTTTCCATATGTCTCACAAAATATCCTACTGAACATTTTTGGTAAAGAATATTCTTTTGAGAATCTTCTTGATGATTTCCTCTGCTGGTAGGTCAGTAGGCTCCTTGTCTCTAAAGGAGACATAAAGACTTCAGTTAGTAATGGGTCACTTTTTCTTTTCTGCTTTGTGCCATCTGTGAGAGAAAGAAATCTGACTTGCATGCATTGCTTTTTACATTGTGTTTGATGATTTGCCTGGATCAGTAATCTCCCAACACTTTAATTGTATTCTCCAGGCTCTGTTGGTGCAACTTATAAATAGTTAAAAATGGTAACGTACTGTAACTAATCTGCAGCAGTACAAGTCAACATGATTCATACTTCCATTAAATTTTCTCAGCCTGGAGAATTTTCATATTTCCAAATTCTATGGAAATAAAGGAAGTCTGTGAGACTATGAATGGGACTACACAGGGCCACTTTCAGCAGAACATGTCAAGATTTTTCATAAATGCTAATTATACAAAATGACTCATTTCAGTGCCTAGCCTGACACACTTTCCTGAATCCTGCTTGCTAGGACACTCTGAGTGTGAATACGATGAAAAAGCAAGTCTAAATCAGCTAAAATCATTGACTACCTTTGAAAATCCTTGCCAGGGTCTTTCAGAGGGGTCAGGATGTAGCTCATTCTCCATTGACATAGAGCAATATCATGAAATGCAAGCCTCCCGTTAGGGGATGTACACATGTACACCCCACTGCTAGGGCATCAAAGAAATTGAGGAATGCACTGCTGCTCGTGTGTGCTCAGTACCAGCTAACAAGGCTGCATTAATGCTGCAGACGTGTGCCTCTTTTTCCTCACACAGGCATTCCTCTGTGTGCTTTCTTGTTTACCTATCATTTTGTGCTATCTAATTAACATGTCAACTCATGTTCCTCCTATGCTTTAAGAATCTTGCTTTATTTCACCCTGTTTTCCTTTTCATAATATATTTTTCATAATTTATCATGCATTTACATTTCAATTAAGAATGCTGGCTGTTTGTAAAAGCTACCCTGATGGGAAGTAAGAAATAAATTATTGAAGTTGATATAATCTGCACTTCCCATTACCCCCTCATTTACCTTAACGGCACTAAAAAGTCTGTCATCTTTAATACAGTTTGTGCTTCTAATAGGAATTCCCTTGGGAGCCAATCTCATGTGAATTATATATTTGCGTATGGTATAGGTTGTGTTAGATGATTATAGGCTGAGCTTTAGAGTACTATTCTTTAAGGATGACAGCTACACAGAAAGATACCTTTCCAGAGTCAGAATATGACATTGCTTGATTTAAATAGCTAATAAGAGTCCCTGTAAGTATTGTTGATTTATTGGGCACTGGTGAACTGTCTACCAACCAAAAAAATAATAAAAAAATTAAGAACTACATCATTTATTCAATCTAGGCAGAGAACAGATTTTTCATTTTGCACAGTAGACTTTTTTTTGTTTTCCAGGAAGAAAATATCTCGGAAGTAAATTCCTTGTGAACAAAGGAGTCCCTTTTTTTGGGTAAACTGAAATCTGATTTTTTTTTCATTTCTGTAGCTTTCTATTGTTTCAATATTAAATCTTTCATAACTTTAAAGAGCTACATTTCAAAGTATTTTTTAGTTTAAATTAGCACCTTCTAGCTAAAGCTTCTACCCTTGAATCAGTGTTTTGTCACAAAGATTTCCATCAGGAGGCTGTCAAACAGTTCTCTTTATTTCTATTTTCAATATGACAACACCCAGGCACTAAATAGGACTTAGAAGTAGATGCAATAGAGCTACATAGTAAGAAATAGTCCTATTCCCAGTGTTTTTTTACAATATAAACAGATAAAGCAGTAAAAACAATAATATGGAGGTAGGGAAAAGAGACATCTATGGTCACTTGTTCACTAGATATGCAAATTTGTCAGGATAATCTAATTACTAAACTATCCACCTTTTCTTGCTTTGAGTTTCAAGAACAGACATGTAGGTATGTAGTACCCCGGAATGTCCAACATCAGTTTCAAGAACATCAAAGGCCGGGATGTCTTAGCTAACATCATTCAAAGGAAGAAGGTACAAAACTGAGTAAACTGAATCATGGGGAACAGACTTTGCTTGTTCACTGTTTAAATATCAGGAAAGAGGTGGTCTGACTTTCTTAATGCCTGCAAGGAGCCCATCTGTATGGCTACATCTATTCTTTGAAATAGTGGCAGCCAGTTTTCATGAACTAAGTGTGGGTAAAAAGTTGGCCCTAGGCTACCCCTCATTTCCATGAGGCATTTTTTGGTCTTGAGACATTCCTATTGCTATTTGTGTCTGTGCCGTTCTCCTCACCTTCCCTCCAGATGAAATTGTGTTGAAGCGCAGCACAGTGGTGTTTTTATAACAAAAAACTGATGTTGCACACTTCAAGGTACAATGAAACTACATACAAAACTGAGGGTGAAAGCCCATTGAGCTAGTTTGGATGACTACATAGGCGGAAGGGAGATTAACATGACCTTAAGTTCTCCATAGTGCTTGATGGGAATTCCCTAAACTTTAAACCATGTCCAGGTGTTACCTGGGAGAGTGCCTGGGGGCATATACTACAACCAATCTCAGGAGTACACTGGTAATAAACAGTTCAGGAGATCATGGTGGAAAGATAGCGCTTAATTCTTGGCTGTGTGTTATTTGACATTACTTATCTAGTATGTGCAAAGTCACTGATGGAGGTCAACAAACATAGGGTATAGAAGTGACAACACAATGGCTCTGTGTTTTCTTGACCAAGACTTTTCATACTAAAATGGCTTTTACATCTTTAAACTGTGACTGCACTAAGTTTCAGTCTCATTTTGTGGCATTGATTCACGCAAGAGACTTTCAGACAATGCAGCAACAGAACCCAGTGCTTGACCAGTTTGCTTCAACCACTCCCCAGCCACATCTAACACATGGGATCACATTCCCAGGTTCTTTGAAAGCAGTTTAATCCCAGTAATTTGAGCTGGAGTGTAAGGATGTTATTTTTCTAAATCTAAGCTGTGAAAGAAGTAAAATAAATTAATATAAATTAAATATAAGATAAAATATAAATAAATAAGATAAAAAGGCAAAAATTATGCACTATCATAATTAATAAAAAAGGTCTACAGAGGGAATTTGTCAGACAACAGGATTAAAACAGAGGAGACAATAATATTTAACATAGTATATAATTACACTGAGCAGCTCACTGCTGCAAAATGTTACTGAGGACAAACATAGAAACAAGTTATAAAAGAACTAGGAAAACCACCGAGTACAGTCCACCTGCAGCTTTTAAATAAGATTGTCTAGATGTAACCATCTTCTCAGTGATACCTGATCTGGTTAAGACTTTGAAGTTGTTCTGAGGATCACATGACATTTGCTCCATCTTTGACGCCATGAGCATTCACTAGCAACCAGGTGATGACAGGATGTTGAACTACAAATTAATCTAAGCAGGCACGTTAAGAGAAAAACTGTAGTAGCAAGAAACTTCCCAATAAACTTCATCTGCCCAATTTCACATCTGTTTACCTTGTCTTTTAGTAAAGTTTCTTACCCTTCAGATTTTATAATAGTCTATTGCTTTCATACTGGATTTCTTTTGACCTAGTAAAGGACATGGTCTCCCTTTCTTTGGATCACTATAAAGAAAAGAAATGTGGAATAAATAGCTCCATATTTTCTTCCTCTGGGAATGAAAAAAATATTCTTTCATAAATAACTCAGTCTTTATGGGGCAAGTACCTGCTTCACACCATCCAAGTCCATCATGTAAAGTCAGAAGAGTTCTAGGTTTAGTTCAGAGTGAAAACTTTACAATTATAATTCTGTAATTTACCCTAATATGAATCTCCATGAAAAGCTATTTCACTCCCTGGAAGTGAAAGCTATACATTTCAAGGTAAACAAGGTTTTAAGGGAGAAATTAAATCCTAACTCTCTTTGTAAGAAATAGAGAAGAAAAAAAAATAAAGAGGAGGAAAAAAAAGATAAAGAGAGAAAGAAACTGCAAACTAAGGCCTTTGAGTCTTTACAAAGGAGAGGAAGCCAAAAGTTAATGATCTAGCAGAGCTGACAACCTATGCGTCTAATCAACCTGATCTCCGTTTTTCAAATGAAAGATGTGGCAGTACAGTCAATGGCGATTTCCCCTTCATTCAGATGCTTTCAACTCAAGCCAGTTTTGTACTGCAAGCTCTTCTTAATGGTGGTAAATGTCATCCCACACAATGACCCTCCCCGATTCTTCACAGATAGTCAGGTGGAAGGAGGAAACCACTTATAGTTCAGTCTTTTGCTTACTGCTTCTGAAACAAGGTGTAGCAACTCAGTGTCAAGAGTTTTCTGGAATGGGGAGTTGGTTTCTACTTATCTGAGACTCTTCCTTCCACAATATCCATGGACTATCTCCCATCAAAGCTGGAACCAACACACCAGTCAAAACAACTCAGTGATTAATTTTACACAAAAAGCCTGTTTACATGAATAATCATTACTGAGTATGCCTAAATATGAAAAGACTGCTCACAATAGCCACCTATTGTTAGAAGTCAGTGCATTATGCATTGTTTGAATTAAATCAGGATCTATATTGTAGTGGATTAGTCTAGCTGGTGTCTTGTGGATTTTTTTCCTTTTTTTTTTTTTGCAACCCATCTGCCAACTACAATAGGTTGTAATTCTGTTGAGCTTTTTATGTTGAAAAGTTATTAATACCAGATGTTCATTTCTTGGAGTACTCTAAACACAAAACATTCCATAATGAAAAACAAAATGTTAACAATTACGTGTCCAAACTTGGTGGATTAAATATCCTTTTAAAATTCCTGGATATATCCTATGTTTAACGCATTAACTGTTTTTCACCAAGGGAGGCCTGAGACAGGCGAGGTTTTCTTTTGCTTGGGAGAGAAAGGAAATGTATTCACATTTCTAACATTGTTCTTTCACTGTGTTTTCTCAAAAATATCATGAATATAATGGAGTTCTGGGGAGGACAATGAAAATATACTTGTCAGTGGTTTTTAGCTGGGGTTCTGGAGATAATAATTGCTGTGCAGGACCCACATTCAGTGAATTTTCAGCTGAGGTCAGCTCTGCATTGCAACGTACAAATAGCCCATTGAGGGAAAAAAAGAAATGAGAATTAAAAAAAGAAGAAAACTCTCTGTTCTTTAAAAGAGAGACAGCTTTATCAGGCAAGAAGATAGGCAAAAGACTGGAACTTCAGCTGGTATAAATCGCTGCAGCTGCATTATTAATTCTAAAGAGATCTCTCTTTTCATAGCTTATCTCCCTCCATTAGTTTTGTTGAAAGCCATAGTTAAGTTTCCGTGGCCTGGCTTTGGGGGAGTATAGGCTGGTTTGTTAACTTCCAGTGAATTGCTCCTCTCCATGCTATTCAAGATACTGTAGATTCTCAATGAATTTCTAAGGCCAAGAACAGGGAGGGAAGTAATCATTGCAGAGGGCAGGTGAGAAATGCCCCCCAGTTTGTGACTTATGCCAATAAACTGTTGGTAATTTTTATGTTCCCCTTTTTATGTTATACAAGCCCCTGTGTTACAGCTTTCCAGCTCTGTTCCACAAGTCAAGAAGTGAGAGAACAGAGGAAGAGGTAATGGAGCTTTAAGGGAGTCAAGAGAAAGGGCTGTGTTTGCTCTTCTTGGTGACTTGGGGTGTTACAAGATGAGGGAGCAGCAGAGCATCCAGTCAAATTTCCTGGCAGGGGTGTTACAAATATCCCAGTTTTCATGTTATTTTCTAAACGTGATGGTGAATAATCCATTTTGGTTTTGTATAAACAAGAAATGGGCCAATGAAATGCTATGAAGTCTGGAACACACCACAGAGATAGTGTTATTTTGGCTTTCTAGGAGTTAATTGACATCAAGAAGAAAAATATTTTTAACTTCCACGCTTCAAAGAAGTTAAATCAACCAGAACCATTTGTATAAACCACATGAACTGTTTTGTTGTTTAAAACTTCTTTCCGTCTTTTAGATCTTGCAAGCACATATACAGGGAAGCATCTTGGAAGCTAAACTCTATACTGAAAGCAAAAGGTTACTTTCAGTTCATACTTTAATCAATTTAGTTTTACATGATAATATTGCTATTTTAAAAAGCAAACTACCTGGCATACTCCAAGAACAAATTTTCTGGAACTACTGTGTCTTCCAGTTCATATGATGTTAACTTTTCTTTTGTGTGGATATCTGTTGGATAATCTCCTCTCATCCAGTGCACATTAACATCAGTGAAAATTTCCCTCTTGGAACAAGTGCAGAATTAGCGATAGGTGAACTTCAATAGCTTCCCTTCACTTTGGATAAATCCTGCAAAGGTTAGATGTTTATCTGAAGCTTATCTGACTCACCCAAGCCTCTGGAGGTTACTAAATATCATAAACTGAACCTTTATTTAAAAACTGATGGAACTTCCTAATCTGAACCTGACCAGAAATACCACAGGTAAAGGTTTTCCAGCAGGATTTTTACTTTTTATCTAGGTTGAAAAGCACATGATAATGAAGCAGACAGTTATTTCATATCCACAGAAATTTCTATTTGAGATTTGGTTGTAAGCATGGGTAAGGAAGTTGGAGAGGTAAAGGGAGATATGAGATTTATCTCTACTTTAACTAATTTAACTGTCCTTATAGAATCAAAGAATCTTTTACGTTATAAAAGGCCTTTAAGATCATCGACTCCCACCATTAACCTAGCACTGCCAAGTTAATCACTAAACCATGTCCCTAATTGCCACATCGACATGTCTTTTAAATACCTCTGGGGACAGTGACTCCATCACTTCCCTAGGCAGCCTGTTCCAATGCTTGACCACTATTTCAGTAAAGAAATTCCTCCTAATATCTAATCTAAACTTCCCCTGGCACAACTTTAGACTGTTTCCTCTTGTCCTTTCACATGCTACTTGGGAGAAGAGACTGACACTCACATCACTACACCCTCCTTTCAAGTAGTTGTAGAGAGTGATGTCTCCCCTCATTCTCCTCTTCTCTGAAATAAACACCACCAACTCCCTCAGCTGCTCCCCATCATTTGTGTGCTCCAAACCCCTTCCCATCTCCATTGCCCTTCTCTGGATATGCTCCAGCCCCTCAATGTCTTTCTTGTAGTGAGGGGCCCAAAACTGAACACAGGATTCAAGGTGTGGCCACACCAGTGCTGAGTACAGGGGCACAATCACTTTCCTGCACTTGCTGGCCACACTATTCCTGATACAAGCCAGGATGCTGCTGGCCTCCTTGACCACCTGGGCACACTGTTGGCTCATGTTCAGTCTCCTGTTGACCAACATCTCCAGGTCCCTTTCCACCAGGCAGCTCTCCAGCCACTCTTCTCCAAGCCTGCAGCGCTGCATGGGGTTGTTGTGAGCCAAGTGCAGGATCCAGCACTCGGCCTTTTTGAACATTAAGCAACTGACCTCGTCCCATTGATCCAGCCTGTCCAGATCCCTCTGTGGAGCCTCTCTACCCTCAAGCAGGTCAACACTCCCACCGAACTTGGTGTCATCTACAGACTTACTGAGGGAGCACTGAATCTCCTCACCCAGATCATTGATAAAGATCTTGAACAGAACTGACCCCAGTACTGAGCCCTGTGGAACACCACTTGTGACCAGCCTCCAACTGGATTTAACTCCTTTCACCACAACAATTTTGGCCCGGCCATCCAGCCAGTTTTTTACCCAGTGAAGAGTCCAAGCCATGAGCAGCCAGTTTCTTCCAGAGAATGGTGAGGGAAACGGTGTCAAAGTTTTTACTAAAGTCTAAGTAGACAACATCTACAACCTTTCCCTCATCCACTAAGTGGGTCTGATACTGAATCTGAAAAGAAATATTTCATAAGGCTGGAGAGTTTTTCCCAGTGTGGCATCAGTTTAGGTCTCTGTCTTTCTAACTTAAATAAATTATCTTTCTTAAATTACATACTCCTACCCTTTGCCCTCTTCTTCCTTCCATCTATGCATGCATACTTGTACACACACACACACACACACACACATATGTATTTGCACATATATACATGTACAATAATTGTTCTGAATAAAACATTGTAAGATATATAAGCAGCAGTTCACTAGGTCTTCCAAATTTGCAGGCAGGCTGTGGGAAAATGATATTTGCCTCAACTGAGATTATTTCTTATAGTTCACAATTCTCTCTCCTACTGAAGTAGCATTCTTTCTTTTCCAACAAATGAGAAAGAATAAAATAAAGATTAAGATCTAAATAATGCAACCAGGTGTGGTAAATCACACTTGCAGAGCTGTTTTTCCAAGGTGTAAGGAAAAAAGAAATCAGAAAAACATTATCTCTTAATTTCTTTTTCACCCAAAATTCTATCAAACTGTTGTTTTCTCTGTATCTAATCCATTTTTCTGTCTCACTGTAAACACACTTATTTATGCATTCCTTCCCTCCCATATTCTTCTTCTTCCATTCTAAATTCATCAGTCTTGTATCGTTCTGTGCAATGCAAAAGCATAATTATCTTCCTTTCAGCAGTTGTTTTTTGTTTCAGTGGATATTTTTGAGAGGTTTTTTTGTTTGTTTTATTCTTTTTTTTTTGTACAGTTGTTTGACTTCTTGTTACATATCAATTTTGCGTATACCAAATGGCTATCACACTGCACCCAGATGGCAGGAGGAATAAAGATCACCTGGCTTACCACATCCAGCTATTGCCAGAACTGCTTTGCTTTGTCCTTTAAGCCCGAAGATGATTCTCCACCCCGTGTCACAAATTTCAGAGATAACAAAGAGCACTCAACACCAACACTTACCTCTCTAGACTGAAGGCTAGGATCCTCTTGTCATCCAAGAACTGGTTTTGCTCAAATTTGGAGGTATCTTAGAAGCACAATCACAAAATATGAATGGAAAGGAAACCAAAGCTAGGTAACACTGGAATGTTCAAAAAACCTATTCATTACCAATACCATTAAACAACTTACTGACCAGCTTTTCAGAACTGAAGTGGAAAGACATTTATTAGAGTTTATTTTTACAGGACTGAATCTACTCCAGAGGTATTAAGATGTAGCCATGTAAATAAATTTTACAGCTTTTTTTTTCCAATAGGATATTATAAAATGCATCTGAGAAGCTGATTTCTGAAAAGTATTCAGAGAATCCAAAAATCTTGGGAAAGCCTGTTGGTTTGCTATGAAGCCAATTTAAAAAAATGCTATGGCAAGCCTCTAATATTTTTCAGAAGAATTATTTTTTCTGTTCTTCTATTGCTACTACAATAACATCCCTGCAACATTCTCTAGACATCTTTAGTTCTCTTCATCTAAAATCTTTATTCCTTTTTCTTGCCTGTAACACTGCTATGCAAAGACAGAAGGAAAAATTAGAGTCCAGCATTTCTTATATTGGATTGGCAAAAAGTAATTGTGGATTTTTTAACAGATGGACATTCATGTCTTGAAAAGTAACTAACTTCATTTGAAATTGCAAGTTCACTATGTAACTTCACAGCTGACAGTTAAAGCTTGTTTTAGAAAAAGAAATTGCATGACTTCATGAAAAATTATTTGTTTGGCTTTGATTTCAAAATGGAAAATCAAAAGGAACATTTTAATCATATTTTGCTTTATTACTTCCAAAAAGGAAAAAAAACCACTGTGCAAGCTCATAAAAAGTTATGTGTATGAGGAAGATGACTTAAAACGACAGTAGTGTCAGAATTGGTTTGCTAAATTTCAGTCTGGAAATTTTGATGTTAAAGATCCACCATGCTAAGGAAAAGCAAATCAAAGTTGATAATGACAAAATAAAGGTATTGATCAAATCCAGTCAGTGTTTAACAACACAAGAGACTGCTGATAATCTTGCCATATTGCAATCAAGTGTTGAAAACTTTTTAAAACAGCTTGAATATATTAGGAAGTTCAATATTTGGGTACCAAATGAACTCAAAGAAATTAATCTCACTAAGTGTGTTGACATCTACACTTCTGTCTTGAAACATGAAGAAAATGATCCATTTTTGAAATGTATGGTAATGGGTGATGAAAAATGGATTGTTTACAACGACAGATGAAAAAGATCATGAAAGCGTGGAAAAGCAAGTATGATGAACCAGCTCAAAGGACTTGAAAAGCAGATATTCACCAAAGGAAGGTTATGTTGTCAGTCTGGTGGGATTTTAAAGGTGGTGTATATTTTGCATTGTTTCCAAGGAACCAAACAATTTATTCAGATGTATACTATCGTCAACTGGATAAAATCAATGATGTCATCAAAAAGACGTGTTATGAATTGGTGAATGACAAAAGTGTTATATTTCTCCATGATAACACTAGACCACATATGATCACTCATCAAAAAACGTTGCAGCTTGGATGCGACATGTTACTATATCCACCATATTCACTAGACCTGGCACCATCAGACTACCATTTGTTTTAGTCTTTACAAAACACCTTGAATGTTAAAACCTTCACTACTGATAAGGATATCAAATCATCTTGGAATGGTTTTTTACTGAAAAAAATAAGAACTGATTTGAGTGTGGATTTATGAAATTGCCCAAAAGATGGCAAAAGGTAATTGAACAAAATGGACACTATGTTGTTTAGTACACTTTCTATTTCCCATGAAAAATTTGCTTTTCATTTACCCAGAAAAAACGCAATTACTTTTTGGTCAACCCAATATTAAGGCTTTCCATTACTTTGCAAACCAAGATCCTTACCCTAGGTGGCTGCGCCAAATGTGTTTTTACCTTGTAGAACTGGCAATTTAGGATTAGCTAAATATGTTTTGTTTCAGTTGAGTGTCTTTGTACTAAACAGCCTTTGTTTCTTAGTATGATTAACTTTGTAGAAGACATGTAGCAGTAGTCATGATGCACTCAAGACACATGTGAGGTAGGTACTCTAAGCTGAACCATTGCCTTGTATTACAGAAAACTACATTTAGTTGACTAAACTCAAACATAAAATGGCAGTGTCCACCAAGTGGAAGTCAGGCCAGGTCATCTCGGAATGCTGAGACACTAAACAAATCACTCCATAAACGTAAGAAGACATCCTTATTATAAGAGTGGGCAAATAGGGTGTGGAGTCTCCTTCCTTGGAGATATTAAAAACCCTACAGGACACAATCCTGAGCAACCTGTGCTAGCTAATTCTGCTTTGAGCAGGGGGTCGGACAAGGCGATCTACAGAGGTACCTGCCCAACTCATTGATTTTGTGATTCTGTACCATTTTAAAAACAAATGTATGAGCTCAGACATTTGAAAGGACTAAAAAAGATGTGGAGTGCTTGAAAATCTGCCCTTTTTTTCTAAGTAGGTGATCTAATAAAAAACTGTTCTTTGTCCAGAGTTGCAGCTCAGAACTGAATAATTCTACTTCAGCAGGTCTCTCGCTTATTACTGAATGCCATGGGCTCTCTTATTCAACCTAATACTGTGAAAGCACCAGTTCCCGGTAGCTTGCTTTGAGCATGCCACCAAAAAGGTTTAATAGAAGATATCTGAGTGTGATGTGAAAGATTGTCTCCAGCATTTCCTTCGTTAGCATAGCTAGCAATGAAGTAGAGAGCACAGTTTAGACCCTGCAGTATACAAAGGACATCGATAAGCTATTAGAAAAAGTCAGTGAAGCACAACTAAAATGATAAAGGGATTACAGAATATCATGTGTGAGGAGCTATAAGAGAGTCTGAAAATGAAGACTTTTAAGAAGAAAGAGAAAAATGAGGAGAGAGCACTTTGTGGTCTCTGCACTAATGCATAATAAATAGCAAATGTGCGTACAATTATATCACATCATAAGCATTTTTCATTCACTCTGTACAAGATGCCAGGCAGTGAAGAATCTGGCTCATGGTAATTGTTTGTATCCTGTTGGGAAAGTAGTTTAGAATTTAATTGTAAGCCTTAATCGATGAGGTTCTTTAGAAATTACTCTAAAAATCTAGGATACTTAATAAAGAGAAAGTTTGTTCTCTGTATATGGTTTGAGAAATCCCATAGAATTCAACAGCAGGGATCTAATTCTCTATTAAATGTCAGATGATTGTTTCAAGCAAACAACAAACTATTGAATGCTTGAAATTTTCTATTAAGTTCTGTGCAATTTTCCTCTAAGGAAATGCATTAAAGCATGATCAGGAAAGCAGAATTATTTTAAATTATTTTAAAAGATGTTATCAATACATTTTATCTAATATTTTCTAAAAATAAAATGCAGACAAGATGATTTTTTTTGAAAAAGATAAATTGGTTAAATTGAAGTTTATATTCACTTTAGTAAAATTCTGCTAACTTAGATATAATTGTTATTCCTTTTCCTTATTTAGAAAAAACTGAAGGACTGGAAAATTATTTTTTTCATATTACATTTTTTTATTTCTGGTACTTTAAAGATGGTTTGATTTTTGCTTTTCTGTTCTGGGTTTTTTTGTCTTTTTTTTTTTTTATTTTTTACACAACAGCAAGATCTGAGTTTTCCTCTTCTTCTATAATCCTAATCCTATAATTGCTTTTTAAAATATTATTTGAATATTTATTTTCTATACTTTTTATTTGTAATTCTTTCTACTGCTTCATTTCCATCTTTATTTGCAAAGAGCTAGCCACAGGAATGGTAACCAGCCCAAGCATAAGAGCAGCATGTGGACGTGATTAGCACAAATGTTCCTCTGAAATGGTCTGCTGCTTAGGGAAAACTAGATTTTACCCTTCTACGAGCAAAAACATTTAGAGCTGTAATTTCAGTCTTCTTTACTGGATAGATTTGTTGTTTAGAGCTGCATCCAAATACTGTCTGTTTGGATGAGGCACAAGGCACTATCCCACAATAAACAATGCAAATAAATTAATTGTTAGCATGTTCCCAGCCCAGTTCCATTCTGCATTAGACAGCAATCTCCTAAATCATTCCTGGACATTTTCAGGCTTGAACAGGACAGGTATTGTTCAGAAAAGCAGCTTGATGAAGCCAACCTGTTCTGGAAGGCAAGAGATACTAACATGTAAATACATGCCAAGCTGCAGTGGTTGCTCATGAGTTCAATTAACTAGACCTGGCACTTGTTTCTTTTTGACCCATTTTTCTTTCTTTTCTCTTCTTTTGAAAATATAACCTGTTTGCAAATATGGTTATTTGTATGACAAAGCTCCCAACACTAACTAGGAATAAAACAGATGGTTACTAAAAGGTTTATCTACAGGCTTGTTCTTTCTACAAGCATAGAGCATGGGTGCTCAAAGTACAAAGGCAGCATCTTGGGTCAAAGAGAATGGAGGAATGAAACAACTGAACTGGGTCATCTCTTCCACACCATTTTCTCCTTCTTAACTTCCAGGAAGTCTGTTTCTTGTATTTCCTAACCTATTGGCCGAGAGCTAAGAGAGCATCTGGAGACCTATTGTATGTACAGGATGAGTTTGAATCTCGGAGTAAGGACCCAGTAAAATACTTGAATCCCAGCCTAGAGTCTGGGATAAAGGACCCCATATTGCATGAGGGGAAGGGAAAAGGGTCCCAGAGGAGTAGGGGTCAGCTTGTCACACTGCTGGGGGATCTTGTATAGTCCTTAGTCATGTTGCATGGCAAAGACCCTGAGCAATCCCACCTCTCCTATGTCATTGAGCCAAGCCTGTACAGCATAGAAGAACATCCTATGGATGCTACCAAGGAACCAGTACTACTCTTGGCAAAATTAGTTCACCCTTTAAGAAGGTTTCAGGGAGCAGCAAAGAGTAAGAAAGAAAGTACGATTCAAATCTCTTCATAGTTCCCAAATTCCTCTCAGCCCTCAATTTCCACCAGAAGACCAAAAACAGGATGGTGCTTTGCAGTACTACTGAGTTACTGCCACACACTGAGCATTGCTGTATAAAGTGATGGAAAGCCTAAGGGCAACCCCAACTCCCATAACAAGTGTACTGAGTGTATTCCATGTAGTTTGCGTCAAAATACAGACCTTCATATTAATTAGTGTTGCACATGTAGAAACCTCCTCTCTGTGTCTTTCACATGATAGGCAGGATGAGTAGCTATTGAATTACACTAAAATCCTATGACAACAGTTTGCTTTAGGATCTTCTCCAGTGAACCTGTTTCTTTTCTTTCTCATGCTGTGAGATATGTTTGCAGTCAATGTTTGACTTCCAGAAGGATACTTAATTCTAAAACAATGTAAGGCAACCATTCCCTGCTTGATTATTTTTAATTTTTGAATGATTTACATTCTTAGAATAAATAGCATTACAGAGTCATTGTGAATGGCTTTCAGAGTAAAAAATTTCCGCTCTTGTTCTTGATCTCACACACTTCTCTCTCCACAAGATATGTCCTGTTGAGCAGAGGTCTGCAACCATATAGTGAGATGTACACACTAACTTAATTTACTGTACTGAGCACCTCAGAGCCATAGCTGCAGAAAAATAAACAACATCAATTAAATTATTTCCTCTTATGTCACACTGTAAACTTCATAAACATGTAAATTCAAAAATCTCCATAAACACTTTAGCATTATGAATCACTGCAGGATATCACAGCTGGTTACCTGCAGAAATTGTGTCTGGAATCCAGTTCATCATTTACAGGCAGGCAGCAGATGTTAAAGGGAAAGTGTTTCATATAATCATCTCAAACATAAAATAAAGCAAGAGAAGCAGAGAGATACAAAGCCAGTACTAGACTTTTTTTGCATATGTTTGATACAATATCAGGGATCTGAATTTTGTTAGCGAACATATGGTTGAGAGAGATGATTCTGAAATGCTTTTGTTCAGAGCAGCATTGCTCTGAGGTTGAGTTCTGACTGACACAGCAATGAGACTTTCACATGTAACACAATGTAACACATTACTACCTACACTCTTACCTTGAACTAGCACTGAGTTAAATAAATATTCTATGGTCACGACTATCATATGTGTCTATTTTTATCTGGGATTGTCACAGAAGTCTATGACAGCTGGGTACCTAAATCCTGCTGTGAAGCAGTTGTGTTTTCCAGTTTCCCAGGCTCTGTTTAGCATCCAGCTTGTAAAAGAATCCCTGTGTAAGATGATTTATAGTGTTATTTGACAAACACCTGAATCGTTGACCCAGCAATGGTGAGACTTGTGTCCTGCTATGATGAATTGCAACCTCGCTATTTTCCCACTCTCAGACCAGGTTTCAGTATTTTATATAACAGTCCTGTTACCCAGGGCTCAGTTTGTGGAAGCTGTGACCTGTCAAACAGTGCCTCACGTGCAATTTATATTTATTTAAAAGGAGGTGGTGGAAGGGCTTCCTTAACTGTGCAGCTCAACTACAGCATTACTACTCCCTCTAAAAGAAAATGCCCCAGAGACTGCCTGAAACCCTTCATGGGCTGTGACAGCAAGGCACCACTGACTCCAGTGGGACAAGGGAATTCTCTGTGTTGGGACCTGCTTCTGTTTGTTATTAACATTTCTATTTTCCTTCCTCCTATGATTTCCTACTAGGCAACATATCCATTCCTTAGTGAGATACTTTTAACAACTGGAGTTTTCCAGTTAACAACTGGAGTTTTCCAAGGAAAAATTAAAATACTGGAAAATGAAATTATTGATAAAGATATTTCACTGGATTCTTATAAAAATATATGAAGTAATTGTAAATTTGATGTACTAATGTCTTATTCTGTGGATTAGTTTTACTGCACAGTAATTAGGCATTCTACCTTAGGCATCTAAACAAAAGTGTTGAATAAAATGAAAAGATAACTGTCCAGTCCTCTGAGAGATTTTGGGAAAAGACCGTATCTAGTAGGAGCAAGTGGATACCAATGGCAACAAGGGACTGAGAAATGTGAAAGCTTCATGTAACTGCTCCATATCACTAAAAATATCTGACGGAGCAATTGCATTTGAACCTGACCTACTTTTTACTACTATCAGCCAGAGGGGAATAAAAAAAAATAAAAATGAGGTCAAGTATTTACTACTTGAAACAATAAGCTATGTGCATGTGTTGGGGGCAGAAATACCCACTCATTCTATAAAAAAAAGTCCTGATTATACTCCTCATTAAAAAAACATTGCAAATTATGATAAATAAACCCTGCTTAGAGACTCTGATGGATAGTGGAGCATTTATTGATTCTAATATTCACTGATTTTGGCTGATGAATTCCCAGGCCAAATGTTTACAGAGTGAAATTTTCAACTTATTGGTGAGTAATTAACCTTGGCATTTTTCCAATGTGCCAGTAGTGACATTTTCTTCCGCTCCATTGACGTGTTAAGGTTTGCCCACAAGAGAAATGGTTCTCAGTTACTGATTCCCACAACTAGGAAATTTGCAATTCCAAGACAAAATAACAGCAGCGGTACCTTGCAAACAATGCTCAAGGTTGCAACTTCGTCTCCAGCACAATGGAAAGCCTCAGTTAAGGACCACTGTGCATGATGCTTAAATGAGTTTTAGGAGACAAGTTCACAGAACTGGCAGCCAATTGCCTAATCCTTTGTAGGTAGGGAAGGCTGAAAAAATCCAAGTGTAGCCCTGAAAATCACATTACCCACAGATTATAGGCCAGGTCTTCAGCATCTGTAAATCACAACTGTGTCACTGAAAGTGGACTCTGTTGGTTAGCACTTGCCTGTACCCTTTTTTCCTGATCTTATCTAACCCATTAACTTCTTATGTGTCTGGCTTATATATCTGTATATATATATATAATAGGTATAAAATGAAGATTATTTTTTGCCACTGATATCTACCTTGTTTTCCCAGGTTGCTCTTTTTTGTTCTGTTCTTTTTATCCTCATTATTCTTTACAGAGAGAAGAGAAGAGAAGAGAAGAGAAGAGAAGAGAAGAGAAGAGAAGAGAAGAGAAGAGAAATCTCTTAACAGAGACTACTGTCATAGACTAAGTACATGAATCCTGCTCTGGTGCCTTTTCATCTCTGCTTTTGTATTAGAATGAAACAGCATAGACATTTTTGTTTTCTAATCACCTAACAATTTCTGCCTTCAGAAAATGAAAACCATGGTTTCCAATGAAGATAACAAGCATGATTAGAACAAGAGACCAAAAAGGCCTGAGTCTCTCACAAATAATAGAAGAAAACTCATTAAAATCATGAATATTATAGAAATTACTCAAATTTCATTACATCATGAAGAAAATAAAGGAGTACCTTTCCTTATAAATTAAACAAAAGTGTTATTCCCCATCCAGTGCCTTCTCAGCCCTGCCCAGAGAAGGCTTGGCTAATGTCTTTCACCTGATATCACCAAGTCATCTTTCCCTTGCTCACTCTATTAATCCAGCTGTCCTATGTTTTGCTTTAAAGCAAAAAAATAATTCTCTCTGTGATGTCTGAGAGAAACTCCCCACCAGGATATATAGAAGTTATTTTCCTTCAAACCCCTTCTTAAAATTGTTCTTTCACACAATGCCTGTAAAAAATTTGTATTCCCTAAATTCTTCCTGATTTTTTTCAACCTATATAAGTTGTCCTAATAGAAGATATTAACTTTCCTTCCTTAACCATGCTTTCTTTTCAAAATTCTTGCCAGTGCTTGACCTGATCCTATGTGTCACTATGTGCTATCATGTTGAATTACTCTAAAATATTTTGTACCATTTGTTGTACTTACCCACTTTTGGATCTGCTACCCTCCTCTGTCTGTTGGCATGTAATTGCACAAATCTCTTTCTAAAGGGATCACCCTTTTGCTCTATGTGTAGAGCCTTACTCAGGTCATGCTTCTTAAGTGTATGCTATATGTGTTATAAGGGGAATAATTTTTAAAAAAACAATATATTGCACTTATTTTATCTATCTATTCTGTCACTTGTTTTGTGGAAAAATAAATTTAATGAACTGGGACCTGTTCTTCCCACCTAAAGAAAAATCATATAATTCATCCTCCTTATGAAATCCGTTGTTATCAAGAAGCAATGAACACACTTAAACCTTTTTATCTAAGTGAATGGAGAGAACTTTCTCTCACTGAATAAAATACCTGCAAGGCACCTGAAACCGTGAGCCACAGAATTTTGTACCCAGAAAAGCAGGGACCTCACACCTGCCTGATCTTTGGTTTGCCATGTTCTGTTCCCATTCATCATCCTTTTTTCTCTTCCTCTTCCTGTTCCATTAGGATTTCCTTTTTCTTGCTGATATTTTTTCTAGAGTTCCATTACACTTACCAGCCCATTCAGTCACAGAGTTGTCTCAAACATGACTATTTAACACACAGAGATAACATCTTAAAAAAAAATAAAAATCAGCTTTTCATTTGCAATTCCTCCCTTTTTCTTGAATATTTTTGTGCCTTCTGTTCTGTAGAAAGATCATCTTTCTGTTGAAATTTTATCTGCAGCCCTTTTTTTTTTTCCACATCATTACCTTACTGGCTTGCTGCACTGTCTAGTGCAATCCACGCAGTGGCAAAGCACTTCTTCCCGCTGTAGCTGCCTTGGCCATCTGGTGTGTTCACTGTGTAATATCTTTCCTTTCTGGCCATACGTATTGGACAGCAAAATGGTCCAGAACCATCCTAGCATAAAAAATCTTCTCAAAAATTTGTTTTGTGAATTGTTAGCCAACTCAAATGTAAGGACACAGATACATGTTCTGTACATTGATTTTTAAAAACAGAATTTCATTTGGGGAAAAACCCAGTAGATTTTTTATGGAAAGTTCTATGTTTGGGTGTACAATATATACATCATATAGACACATGTATATGTGTAAAGAGGATATGTCTGTGTGTGTATATCTGTGTTTGTATGTGCACTAGTGTTTGTAATAAGGACTTGTAACACTGGTGACCATTGATCTCCATAAAGCACAAAAATATTTAAAATAGCAGTGGACATTAAAAAAAAAACAAACAGTAAAATCTGAGGTAATATCATATATTTTGTATTGCACACATATTACTGACAGAAAGGCACGTGACATAGATTTTGTTTTATTTAGAGGGTAGCAACCCTTGTTTATAATACTAGTTTTCTGAAATTATCCTTCAAGAAACAGGAGTAAGTTCATTGTTCATGAGCCATTAGGAAATGGTACAAAATGCAGTGGGTTTCTACCACTTCTATTATTGCTTTTTATTGTAGAGAGGTTGTATTTGAGATCTTGATTATGTTTGCAATTGGTGCCCTCTATCTAACTTCATTCCATTGTGAATATTGCTTTGAAAAGCAGCAGCAGATTATAAATTCTTTCCTAAATTCCTCAGCCACTACTTAATGAAGATTACATAGTTTTAAATATACTACATACAAGTCCAGTTAAACATACATGTGCATATATTTATATCTATATTTAGGTAGATATACAAATATATGAAGGTATCCTGAATTCTCAAACTATCTGAGCTAATATTTGAAGTCCCTCTCAGTTATCACACAAAAGATGTCCAGTACATACATCAAATCTTTTATACACAAACATGTCTGTCAATAGTTCTTTGTCCAAGTAAGGTAAATGTAAACCATGTTTCTGTAGAAATAAAAAAAAAAAAATATTTTCTTGGATTACCACTGGGTTTCATGGGTTTCATAGGACTATGTTACAATGCATTCATCCATCAAAGACTCGGACCCTGCACACAGAAGAGTTTTATAAAGGGTAGGCAAGTCAGTCTAGATTTCTTTTTTTTGCCATGTTCACAGCCTGTTCTTTCCTGAGCTTCCCATCTCTGGTTGCCTTTGTTGTTGGCAGAGTGTTTAGCAACACTGGAAATCAGGGAGCTGAAGTTTCTGGACATAAACGCAGCTTCATCCGAAACAAGCATTAGTGTGTGGCTGGTTGAACTGAGGCTGGCTGAGTTGGCTAGATCTGCATGAATTCTAGCTTAGACACTGACTACAATTGTTAACATCTATATACTCTGAAATTAAGGTTTGCACCCTATGGAACTCATTTTGAATTCCAATATAAACCAAGGAATCTGTTACTTGCTTTCAGACATCTATCTAGGAAATATTTTTTGAATTATTTATATAAACATTATTTAAATCCTAACACTGAGAACAGAGAGTTCCCAGTATTTTCTCTAATATCCTTTTGTTACAGAAAGACAGTGACAGATAACCACCTTTCACATTTGAAATTTTCTTTGAATATGGAAACAGCAAGACAAGTGCTACACATCATTATTAAAAGCCGTATAGTAATTAAAAGAAGAATAATAGCATTGCCCACAAGGTGAAAGTGCCAAATAAATATTTATTTTGCACAGCACAAGTAATCTCACAGAAGCAAAAAGATTTTGCATAATTACATGGATCCAATCAACACCAAAATGAATGAGACTGTCTCTCTGCCTTCATGTCTGGGCTACTTGAAGACCTTTTTCAGCCTGGCACAACCTTCTAGTTATTGACCTTATATTCACTTTGTGGAGGGTGACTGGGATCCTAAACACACAGCATTCAGGAGTCTAAGTCACCTTCAAGGAAAACTTTGCTTAACAAGGGCAGGCATGTAAATGATGCTACCAAGTGGCTTTATCTTGTCAAGATGGTGGTTTAGCATGTATCTTCTATTTCAGACTGCTTAGAAACAGGAAAACAGAAACAGACTTCCTCATTCCCCTCAACCTAAAGAGGCTCTATTCGCTATATATATTATTACCATGCCTAATTTTCTTAGCCTGCTCTAGACAAAAGGAGAGATACCTCTCTTTTGCACAATATGGTAAAGACATAAAATGTTATCTGTAGGTACTTCCTGAGCCCACTGCTATCTTTTCCCAGTAGCTAGTCACTTGGCCTGAAGTGTTCCCTTCCCATTTAGATATCCAAAAAGGAAAGAACTAGGGACTAAGAAGGAAGACAGAATGAATCCTAAACTTACAGCATGTTTGTTAGGCCATTCAGCTAGAGGGAAAAGAACTAGATGTTACATCATTTGATAATAACTGCATAAATAGTATAGAAGTCTTTTGGAGAATGGCAACCAGACTTCCAGCAGAATCCTACTATGGTACAAAAGTCTGTACTCTGAAAGGCACACTAGGATGTGATTTCCTAGAGGTAGACGAGCTCACACCAAGGACAAGTGTCTTTGGAATTTCTAATATGGGTACACTGATGATTCTTTGGTCTAGTCTGAATGCCTTAACTCTGTCTGCATGGGGAACACACACGGTTAAACCATCACTACGAATTCCTGTCAACCTTGGCACCTTCATCTCACACATTGCATCACTGAGTACCGCAAGGCCTAGGCCTCTTTGATGAAGACTTGCCATCCATAGCCTTCAATCTCCTGATTGTCTTTGGCAGATGAGCTGTTGTGTGTCTAAATTGTTCCTTGGGTCTCAGTCCTTGTCCTGTATTTCTACATTCCTATTTGGGCAAAAGCCTAACTTGGAATTTCAGATTTTCTAACTGAATGTGTATATCATGTCTTGATGACCTAGACTAATTTTCCTTAATTTTAAGAATCTAACTCAAGGGCTAGAAGTTAGCTAGATGTTAATTAGAAGTTAAAAAATCAGTTTGTCACAAAATCATGGAGACAGACAGGAGAGACAGACATTAGTACTTAGGTTTGTTGATAACTAATTGTCAGCAGTTCCAAGGAGAAACAGGCTAGTTATTGTTTTTTTTTAAATCTATTTGAATTATTGAGTTTTTCACTGCCTGGAAAGTACTCCCTCTTCAGTTCTAGTATTAGGGAAGAATCAAAACTGCTAACCCTTTTTTTCTGTATGACAAGTTTAGTTCTAACTGTTAGTATATTATCTTACATTCACATAATCTGTTATTTTAATTGTGCAGCATCCCCCGGGTCTCACCAAGGGCAGGTACTTTATCAATAAAATGATAATTATAGAAATTTAATGAGGCCAGCCAGGAAACACAAAGAATCCTGATCCACTTGTCAGAAAAGCATAGATAATTTAGTGCAGCTCAGTTAATTTCTGGACTGCAATCTGATAACCCCCCATTCCATAAATCACCACATGGCAGCCTAGAGACTTAATTCCTAACCACTGACATCCTGACTTCACTTTCAGGGTTGCTATCTGCAGGGATACAGGAAAGAGACTTCCACCACTCCTTATATAATCCCTTTCCCTTCCCTTCCCTTCCCTTCCCTTCCCTTCCCTTCCCTTCCCTTCCCTTCTCCCTCACTAGAGCATTCACACTGATATCTGAATCCTGACAGGTGTTAAGGATCCTTTTCATCTGAAAAGTAAAGACAGAGGGATAAAAGTACATCTTTCCATTGCTGTATGGTCTGCTCAGTGAACAACCTGACCTCTTAGAGTGTCTCATATCTTTAAGACCACCTTCATTTCCTGCCAAATAGCCAAGTCAACGCTGAGGTGCGGGAGCATTTTTAGCAAGCTGTAGTTCAAAATTCAGCCCATCTTCCCATAGATGTCACTTCTCCAGCCACACAAGGCTTATATATATGGAATACTCTCAGTAGCAATAGCACAGGCCTGATCCCTCTCACTGATACAAAGGACAGTGCTTGGAGGCTCACTTGCAGTTTTTTTTCTTGCACATACAAGTTCCCTCCATCTCTCTGCATGGTAACACAGAAACTTCAAGCTCTTTGTTGCACAATACATGATACCTCAAGAATGAAAGTGAGCATCAGAAAAGAGCAGGGTTGATGAAGGGGTTCATAGAGCAATAAAGGATAGAAAGGGCACTGAAAAATACCCGTACTCGGTCAAAAGCACTGCAAAGATACAAGCTTCAGCAGCCCTTCATTGCAGGGAGGCAGCTTGTGAGAGGAGCGCACAAGATGTTCTGTTCTCTTGCTTCTGTCCTTCCCAGGTATCACACCACTGCTGTTAAAGACAGAAGGGAAAAAAAAACCACAACAATTTAAGCAGCCTTAACACATTTTTCCAGAAACCTTTTAATGGCATCTTCAGCAATTATGTTCTACTGAAAGCAACAGATAAGCTGACACAGTTTCCAATATGGCCCTTCATTTTCTTTTTCTCTTGTGTTGGCAAGTTTTGACAAGTCACAGCTGTTGGCTGAGGATTCTGAAAAGGGAGAAGGAGATAACATGCAAATTTACACAGCAGTATTGAACATTGAAACAAAGCACATTCATTTACATTTTAAAACAAAGTGTGTTTTTAGGAGCCAGTTACATTTATGTAGGTTTGTTTGTTTGATTTCTCTAGTCTTGAGATTTCCTAATACAAGGTATTTTGTTGTGGTTGCTGTTTGGTATTTTCATCCCATGCCTCTTGAGGTATAAAACAATTAAAGCTTGACTTCCGGAACTCTCTCCCTAAATACAAAGTATATCATAGCATGTAAAACTTTCCGTTTGGAAATTTACAATTATAATTGTGAGCTCACTGCAGACCTCCAGGGAAGCATTTATACTGAATATGAAATAGCTATGATGTTGGGGTTTTTTTCTAAATAGTTTTAATATGGAAGCACATTTCTGAAATAACTTGGACTTAAAGAGACATTGTTCCACCAGGACTGGTATCCCTAGGCCAGAAAAACTGCCTCAAAATCAATATTTTTTTCCCTGTACAATTTTAACATTTTATCTTCAGAAATTAAAGGAACACTTTTTTAATACCCATGCCCCCAGTAAAAGAGAGGCAAGAAGGTCACTCCTCTGATTGCATCTTCATGACATAATTTTGTTGACTTCTGTAGAATAAGCCAGCAATGAATACAGTTCACATGTCTGATCCCAGCTCTTGGAACCAACTCACCAGTAACTTATCTTTAAAAATATACATAAAAATTATTGACTCTCAAAATACTATTGAAGTCATCATTCATTCTTGCTGATTTCTTCAAGAGACCCATGTGAAAATAGGAATAGTGATAGTGAACCAGTGACTGACGCTTTTCTAGAATGCAAGATCTGCCCCAGATTTCACTGAATGCATATCACTTATTCTAATTTTTCATTCTTATAGATTTCTATATTTATATTTATTTATTTATTTATACTTATATATATAGAAAAATACAGTTTATATTTCTGCCCTGGTAGTCTGGGTATGTTTGTCAATAAAATGAATATAACTGATCTTCAGAACCTCTTGATTACTTTTTGTATGGCAGTTTGTATACATTTTTGTTTTTCTTTACTTAATATTTTACTTCTCTATTTTTCAAAATAACCACTTCTGTTTCTGATAACCTTGCCATCTAATATATTTTATTTCATCAGAAAGCAGATTGTTTATATTACAATTAAGCTATAATAGAATGCCAGGATACTAATGATCAGGTACTAATGAGGAGAGATACTCTTCATTAGTGGGAGAGAAAAATCCTTTTTTCGTTATATAGGATTAAAATTGGAGCGCATTTCTCATGAGACAACAACCAATGTCCTTCTCAACCTTTTTAATATGCACCAAAATATTATCATTGCAAATGACATTATCTCTATGCATGTCCTTTAAGACATTTCTCATAGCAAGAATAAACAAGTAACATGTTCTTAGCCCAAGAACAAAAATATTTTTAAAATAATTTTCTAAAGATGTTCTGATATTTCTAAAAATATCTTATGACTAAAAATAACAAAAGACAATTCACAAAACTGCTCAGAAGAGGTATTTCAAAGAAGAAAAACAAAAGCCACATAATTGAGAGATCAATGTGCAAATCTTGCTTATTTCTGAAACACTTTGAACCCACATTAACCAATTCTCCAGTGTGTGCTATAATCTTATGTGGTATTCTCAGTATCTCCTTCAGACTTTATTCATATTCCACTCTATTAAATATTCACTAGATCAAGTACTGCAAAATAAATAAGCTCTTTGGGTGTACTCTTGGCCAGTATACAGAGTGATTCCTTCTATTACTGACTTTCTGCCTACCAACCTCATATATTGGCTAAGCACACTAACCACTAGCCGTAAATGAAGATATTTTGGCATGCATCATTTCAGAATCTAGTTGGAATTTTTTTGCAAGTGTCTATTTCAGGAAAGTCACTGTTCTTCGAAAATTTCTAATTTAATTGCTTTCAGCATTCCAGAAATATTGTCTTTTCTATCTATCCAGAATTATTCAGTGAGTTTAAACTAAATCCAGGACTCTGTTAAATGATTTTTTTTTTTTACTATGTACTAAATTAACCTAAGCCACTGATTTTCCCTTCACTATTTTCCCTTCTGTCCATATGAATTAACTGCTAGTGTTCTTTGGTTACATATTGAAAAAAAAGTTAGAAATCAAGAAGAGTGACTCAGTGCCAAAAAGAGGTTAAAAAAATAAAATAAATTTTAAGTAGTTTACAGACAAACTGGTTAACACAGAAAATTATGTAATAGCATACCAAAAGGAGATTAAGCTTTTATAGATAAAATTCTTAGATAAATAAATTTCCTCATTCCATCACAAGTAACAAATAAAATCAGCTCACTTTTGGAACACTGTTTATTATTAATTTAAAAGTCATTCTATAAACAAGAAATACCTCATTCCATGATAGTATATACTAATCTGGAGGCACAGGGGTTTATCTGTTTATTTTTAAAACAAATAGACAATATTAATTTATTTTATATACATGATCATGCGTAGTAGAACAGATTAGAAATGCCAATTTTTTCAATAGGTAATTATAAGTGAAAAAAATATAGCACTGAAATGGTTTACTCAGAGTCAAACAGTTTATCTGGAAACAGCTAAAGAGTTTCTCATTTGTCTGTAACTCATTTAATACATTCCTCTCTGCTCGGTTCTCTCAATGGACTTCAGTCTCACCTTCATCTGCTTCAATTTCTGACCATGGTTCATGATGGGACATGTGCCCACAAAATAGACGCACAGATCTATTAGGTGTTTATAGTATAACATTTGGTGAAAACTATCTGTACAGTATAGGCTGAATAGCTGTAACTAACCTACAGAAAGCAGATTCTACCCGATTTTTTTTTACCTGATTTGTTCTAGTCAAGAGTTAGACATAGTTCTAATAGATTATCTGTGACAAGCCTCCAGTAACAGTATAAAATATTTTCAGTGTGCTCTGATAAAGGCAGATGCTGGGCCATCCCCTCATTAGCTCAAAGCTACCGCAGCACCACAAAGGGCAAGTCTCCTAGTCAGGTGATAATTAACCTAAGAAATCTATCTCAATCAGCTTTGCAATAATGTTCCAAGTAATTTTTATAACGCTACTACTAATAATTTTTAAAATGCTCACATGCTTCTTTGGGGTAAGAGGACTGAGGAGTGAGGGACTATCCTGGTTTTGCTGCAGTAGAATCATAAAATCAACTTTCTATCCAGCAGAGCTGCATTCCCAGGATAAATATATATATATACACACACAGAGAATATATGTATATATATATAA
>NW_010165808.1:0-64155 GCF_000695765.1 Mesitornis unicolor | reverse complement strand
TAATATATATTAGTATATATATTATATATATAGTATATTATGCTAATATAAGCATATAATATGTATTGACATTTAGACATTTGTACTGTATTGTAGTGTGTGCCATTCTGTGAGTTTCTGTTCATTGCTCCTCCCTGCCTGGCCACAAACTATTATTTTTTAAGCTATCCCAAGGTTTCTCTGCTTTCTCTCAACTTTCTTGCCCTGACACAGCCTTCTCTATGTCACTCCTTCCTTACCACAGCCTTTTCCTACAAAGCTGTTTAGCTGACTGCCTGTGATCCCATTACACCCGACATCGCCCTGCGAGTTCAAACTGATGTTCAAGCATGACTGTGTTTATCAAGCCTCTGTGTCAATATATACTTACTCCTAGGCCAATGGAAATTTCAGTGCTGTGGGAAACCTGGCAGAAAGGTGGTACCAGGTGGGAGCCAGCACTGTGGAAATGGCCCTGCCTACCCTGACAGCACCAGCCAGGCTTGTGGATTAAAGCAAAGGCAAGGAAGAGCCAAGCGAGTTAATGCCAAAGTGCTGCCACAGGTGTGGGAGCTGCTTGGGAGCAGAGTTGGTGAGGCCAGACATGAGGAGATCAGGCTGGTGCTTTGAACCATCTGATCAGGGCATCCCTGGGGAGGAGGGCTCCTTCCTTATTAGTTCTTTTTCTGTTCCGTGTGTGTCATAAGTTTGAGTGTGAGGAACTTTTTTGCACCAGAGATTTTTGCACGGCCCTGGTGTCCCGTGGGATGAAGATCGGTACCACAGCAGCTGAGTGCCCCTGCTTTGTAAGGTTTGCAGGAGGATGTTACCTGCCGTGCTGCCAGAGAGCTGGGGGGAACGGGTTGCAGGAGGCAATGCCTGTGCAGTGACACTGATTTTCCAACCTCCCCTTCTCTCCATGCTCACACCCTGCAGCTGTGCTCCTGCTCTCACTTTCCCCCTTCCCCTGAAAAAGCATTTTTCCTTCTTTCTCCCTGGGCTGGGCTATAGCTGGTGCTCTTCGTATCACTGTTCAACTAGCCAATTTTCCTGTCCTGTTCTTTCTGCCTTGTGTCTCATCCACAGGGTTTTTCACCCCGATGTCTTCCCGTGGCTGGCCCTCTCTCCTGACTCACCCAAGGTATGAGCTGAAACCAGCAAGTGAGTCAGACAGAGACAGAGAGAACAAAAATTAACAAAACAATGAGGAAGACAAAGTTGCATCATAAAAAAGTGAAAAGAACACCATTAGGTTTACAAAGTTAAACTCTCAAAAGCTGGACAAATCCAGACCTAACGCTGCCTTCAGAAGCGCAGTTCAGCCCCCTTCCCCCACGCAATCTGTATTGTGTGACATGTTTTCATCATTTGACTGCATACTATTTTTCCCACAGGACTAGAGCCTCGTTTAGCATAAACGCAGGACAGTATCCGGGAATGAAACTGGTCTCTACATTTCCTGGACTAATTGTGTGACTACGAGCCTCATTTATCACTGTGCAACACAGGCAGCATGCTGAATTCAGACCTGCCAGCTTCTTCATGAGGTTTTCTGGAGTAGCTTTACTATGGGCTCTGAATATTTTGCAGACATGATTATCATCACAGTGTGCATTAAAGGTGAGGAGATACTGTTTCCAGGGGGCAAGGGACTCTATACTATGATTTACTGCACCTTTCTGAATATTTTGTTGGCCCTGACATTTGTTCAGAATACTTCATATTTTACCTAACTGCTCCAGCAGACTTATTTTGCTGTTCTGAGTGCTTAGTGCTTCTATAGAATCTAGATTCTAAAAAGCTATAACCTAGATGTCTCTTACCAGGTGCCCCATAGTAAACCATCACCCAAATGCAGATGTGAAGGTACCTCATGTAGAAACAGCCAAGGAACCTGACGGAGGCAGGGAGAGTTTCTACTTCCTGCAGCCACCACTTCTTTCCTCAGCTGACAGATCAATCCCTGTTTCCTCACAGTCCTCTGTCTTAGATTTCCACTCCCCAACTTTGGCTAATAAACTAGGACTTGGCTTGCTATTTGGCCCTGAGTGAGTATATCAGAGGAGCTCTCTGCCGCCTGATGCTATTGAGAAGTTACACTCTTGTAGACTTGTTCGACCAACCTGTTGCTGACCAACTTCCACTGAAAAATGCCATGTTAGTGCAGGTCGTTTTCCCCAGCGTGAACAAGCTCTTACTTTCTAATATGAAACTTGCTTCACGAGCTGAACTGTAGTAAAGAGAAATGTCATTCCACACTCTCAGAGCCCATTTTCAGACTTCCGTATTGTCATTTGCAGCCTTAAAAATCATCTTTGTTCTCATTCAGCTGATACATGATGAGAAGAGAAAATGCAAAGATTCTTATTCTGCAATGGGGGAACAAGAATCAACTTTTTTTATACATGCTTGTACTGAAGTTGACCTCACCTGCACAGCTCTCAGTGTCAGGGCACATATTCACTTCAAGTACTGATACTCTGAGAAGAAAAATATTCAGGGTCTGCAAATTAGTTTCTCCTAGTGCTTCTGCTTTTCCAAAGTTTCTCTGTTCTGAATTATCATTATATGGAAATGGAGAAGTCTGGAGCGAATATTCTTACCGTTAATACTCTTGGTATTTCTGGCTTTATTGTACTAGATTCCCCAAGCCAAATTGCCAGATTAGTTCAAAGGACTCTCATCAACTTGAAACATAGCCAATTACCTAGGAATTATAGATTGTTTCGGGTACTGCACCTTCAGTCATTGCAGTTCCTCTCTTAATGCAGATAGGGGTAGGATGAGCTCTTTCAGCTTTATTTCTCTGAGATTATTTTTGCATATTCTTCTAGATGAAAGACTTACATTAGGGGGCAATACATTTTTATAAGCTAGGACTCAGCTTGACAAATTGCTGATTAATGCACAGCAAGGATACAAATTTTAATTAAGTCTCCTTTGTAAGCATCTTAGAGACTCAGGACCAATGGAGATTTATGTAAAGTGTGTTCCTTAATGTTTTTGTGGATGCTATTTACTTTGTCTCCAGAAAGAATGGAGGAAGTCCCAATTATGAAGGAATTTTTCCTGGCAAAAATAGGAGGACACAAGGTATATGGAAATAATGTTTGTTTGTCAGACGGGCAGACATACATGGTGCACCTGGGCTGTATTGTTCATAGAATCTTTCTATTCTATCTTAGAAACCACAGGTTTTATCTGCAGTTACTTGATAGCTTGTTCTGATTGAGTGAATAGGATTTACCATATCAAAGAGGATACATGGTAAGGTTACATTTTACCATGCAGCATGGTCATTTTACCATACAACAAAAGCAATGTCAATCACATCAAACCTATGCCATTCAAGTATTGAGTGGTCATCCAGAATCATTCATAGCACAGAACTAACACTCACTACAACATTAAGTATATGAAGGCAATTGGTTTTTTGCTGACGGACACAGTAGACAGAAAGAAAAGTGGAATGGATCCAGTATGTTATTAGCTACAAACTGGGAAACGAGATCTAATAGTAATTTTAATTGTCTCTTAAAATTGCATTGTAGGAAGCAATCCTGAACAGGCAGAAAATCACACCATGACCTGAACAAGTCTTTTTCACTTATTCTACTTAATATTTACATATTTAAATTTTCTTTAAGGTACTTGTTGTTGTTTGTATTAATTCTCAGAACACATTGCCCCAGCAAGCAAGACAACTGTTGGAAAGGGGAGCAGCTGCCACAGAGGCTGGATTTCTGAAACACTGCTTACACAGAGGTGGTCCTTCTGGAAAATATTAATTGCCTTTTTCTCTGTACTTATTACATCACCCAACCTGCAAAAGCATCTGCTCACCAGATGCTGAAGGGTATTTGCTGGAGTGCTATTTATCTAATAGTAAGTGTCACCTTATACTAGAGAGACAGGCAAGCATGGAACTGTTTGAGGTGGTAACTGAGGGTGGAAAGTGTCAAACAGAAACACACTTTTGATCTAAGTTTTAATCTATACACCGAGTCAACTTCATCCACAAATTTCTCAAAGAAAAAAGCTTTCAGATACTGAAAAGCAGAAATCTTAAATTAGGGGACTTGGAATTGTCTCAGAATTTAGTCCAAGTTATGGCTGACTGATGGGGAGAGTTGCACCTCAACCTTGTTCCAACAGCCACAGGGGAGGTTGGCAACACAAGAGTTTAATGCTTTCAGGGTGGAAAGGGTCAGGGAGGCACCTGATGTAGTTTAAACAGAGCTTCAGAACCTGATTACCCCAACTTTCTGGCAAATACCTCAAAAGAGGATTTTTCTGTATGTAAGATTTGAAGATTTCATTGGTGTTCTCTGCTGCCTAACGTAACAGATGTGGTGCAGTATAAGATGCCTTTCATTATGCTGTGAGTGATTCAGTAATGTCACTAACACCACTTACTACAGCAGGACCTTTGCAAATAAAACTGTGGCTTCCTCATTTCAAATTTATTTTTAGACATTCTTCTTTTGGATTCAGGGCTCTGCCATACATTCCTGTGAAATTACAGGAACTACAAGCCATGGGTGCTCATTTTCGTGGAGAAAACCACGGGAGGGGGGAAAAAAAAAAGCAAAAAAAAAAAGTCTCTGTTAGATGCAGCGATCAAAGGAAGGTTTGTGTGCCTGCAAGTCCCTTTATTTTTCCCACTTTTCCTAGCTTGTCCGGGCTAGTGGAAGCCGCTGCTCCTAAGTGTGAGCGTCCTTGCTCCCGGCTGCTTTTCCTGGAAAGCGGGACAGAAGCTGGGGACGGAGAGCAGGCAGCTTTCCACGAGCCCCTTTGATTTGACTCTGCCCTGGGTCCTCCCCGGCCAGGCGGGGAGAAAACCTCCCGCCCCACGCGGGGCCGCCAGGGGAACAACATCTGGGCGGCCGCGCCGCAAACATCTGGGGCAGTCCCGGCGCATCCTCCCCGGCGGCCACAGCTGGAGACGACCGGCAGCGAAACCCCTTGGAGGGGGCGAGGAAGCGGCTGCGAAGGAGCAGGGTGGTGGAGGTAAGGAAACCCGGGTCGCCCTAAGCCGGGGTAGCGGGGAAGGCCGGAGATATCCCCGGTGAATGCAGCGGGGGACGGGAAGGGAGTGTTTAATATTGGCGGGTGAAAAGACAACATCTACTCCATGATTGCCTTAACTCGGTCCGTGGGGGTGACTCTCGAGGGAAAAAGCATGTATGGGAGTTCTAAATCAGAAACAGCTTTCGAGAAGGCTGCTGGCATTAAAATACGACTGTAGCCCTTGCAGACATCCAGAGTATTTAACTCCAGGTAGAAGAGTTTTTGCAGCAGTGGTTCTGGACCATTAGAGGAGTTTAATTCTTAAGGATGGGAATAAAACATTTGCTATAGTTTTAAGTTTCTTACCTTTTTTTTCCCTCTCTCTTCCTTGGATGTCTCAATTGGAGATGTATGTCCAAACTTTAATTTCCAGACAAAATCAAGACAACATAAATGTAGCCATATCTACTTACTATATGAGAGAAACACTAAAATTAGATTATCTCAGCATTTCTATTCCATTTAAATATAGAATAAACCTTGGAAAAACACAGTCCATGTATATGTTTAATTTTTTTTTTTTTTTGCAATAAATCATATTCTTCTCTCCTAATAACGCTTAATACTTAACATGGTATCGGGCATTTCATATCTTTCTGATAAGTGGCTTTCTGAAATTTCAGAGCTTAGGAATGGAAACACAGAAACAATTCAAAAGTCTTTGTGCTTCCTCATGTATAAACTAAGTATATGATGATTACTATGCATTTACATACCTAGGACTTGTGATTTCTCCAGTATGTATAACTTTGTTTGCACCAGCTTATATTATTGTGGACCTCTTTAAATTATGGCATACATTGTACTGTAAGTCACCACAAGTACTTTGTCAATTGTAAAATGAATGTATTCAATTCAATTTTAGATGCAAATTCATCATCGACACTGGAGTTACCTTTCCAAAGTTTGTTCAGATGTCTTTGTTTGCTTTTCAGAGTTTCTTATGTGGGCTTTTCTTGTATTTTTCTGTTTATAAATGGAGTTGAGTAAATGAAACAGATTTCTCTCAGCTGTGGAGAGCGTGGGTAGAAATAACTGCTGGGTCAGAAAAGTTAAATGAACTTTGAGGAGTGGCTTGAATAATCATGCCTGTGTTTAGGCAAACTGCTCTCTGTTTACTCTTTTCTTGCACACCAAATCTGCCTGGAAATATCATTTTACTCAGTACTGCAAACAGCGAGCACAGCAGCCCAAAAATGGGCCCCTTGTTTCCTGTCTGAAGACATACATGAATCAATACTTCTCAGTGTCAAAACTCTTGTCAGCTGGCTCCTACTTTGTTTCTTAGATGTGACCAAACACACTCATGCTCACTTGCAGTTGGCAGCAGTATTCATTTTGATCCTCGCTTCCTAGCTATGAGCAAGGCAAGTTCCCAAACCCAGGGATTATAAATAATTAAACATTGTTTTCAAAAAATCTTAGGTTTTAGTATAGTGCCACTCTACTGTGGCACTTCTGTCTTCTCACACAGCATAAGCCAGACCTTGAGTTCTGGTGCTGCTTTTCGGCCCAGAAGATCACAGAATCACAGAATTGCTTGGTTGGAAAAGACCTCTGAGATCATCATGTCCAACCGTTCCTGTCTACCCAAAAAAGGAGGCTTAAGTCTTTTCTCAGAATCACAGAATATTAGGAGTTGGAGGGGATCTCTGAAGATCATCTGGTCCAGTCCCTCTGCCAGAGCAGGATCACCTAGACCAGGTCACACAGGAACACATCTAGGGGAGTTTTGAATGTCTCCAAAGAAGGAGACTCCACAACCTCTCTGGGCAGCCTGGTCCAGTACTCTGTCACCCTCACAGTGAAAAAGTTTTTCCTTATGTTCAAGTTGAACCTCCTATGCTCCAGCATATTTTCTAATCAATTTATGCCTAGATCAGGGCCTTCTATAACATTTTAATGCTATCTGAGCAAAATTCCTAAAACTCTTGCTTTACATGACCTTGCACTTCAGACATTTCTACAATACAGAACGTGGCATCTATAACACCTGTGGTTTTAGAAGAGAATACAGCCCCTTTCTGTGGCTGCTGGTCTGATTGAATTACAAAGCTCCTACTCCATAACACTACTCCTGTGCCCTCCACAAATTCTGTCATCTGAGGGGTGGCAGGAACTGAAGTTGATGCTACTGTAGCTTTGCATTATGGAGGACACTTCAGTTTTTGCTAATACTACATTAGCATTAGCTGATTCCCATTTAGAGAGTACAAGATGGTCCCATAAAGAAGAACTATACCTGTTTCTCTGATGCATTTTGATTTTTCTAGCTGGGCTAACTCAGACAGCCATTTCTCCCAGCTATTATCAATACTTCACACTGCCTTGCCAACACTCCCATTTATTCATTAGTGTTTCTCTTTCTTTTCTGACCTACATATCCTTCTGCTGTTGACAGTGTGTTTCTCCCAAGCAATAGTTGGTAGAGGCAGTGCATTCACTTACCTTCACGACAAGCAGTAATCAAGCACCCCGATCTCAACAGACAAGACTTTAGAGAAAACTTCCAGCTACAAAGGCAAGCCAGCCAAGACAAAGCTCTAGGTGAAAACCCCAACTTCTGCTTTGTTAAATGACTTTATGGAAATTACTGACAAGAAAGTTTTTTACTCACTCAAATATTATTGGTTACAGCATCCAAATCCACTAGATTCAAGCATTTATTTTAAATCACCTTGCCATCTAAGAGCTCTGAGGGCTCACACTACCTAACTACTTCATAGACAGACAGGATGGCCAAAAGTTACTAATTCCTTAGTCAAATAACTTCAGAAAGCAGAGATTCAAGAAAAGGAGGCTGGATGTCAGCAGAAGGAGGCAACAAAATGCAGCACAGTGTCCTACTAGAAGCCACTGTTCTGGATACATGCCACCGATTTCCAGTGTCCTCCTTACACAGGACAGGAGTTGTTCAGCTCTTACAAGTGTCACCTGCTTGTTGCCCAGGAATGAGCTGTTAGGAGCATCACATTGGCTAACTAAGCCCATTTAAATTTTTGGTAAGAAAACTGAGTCCTTCCTATGAACACTATCAAGGACTTATTATTGCTCTTGCATTTGTTGAGATGAGCTCCCTTCCCATTTTTGTCAAGTTGAGACCATCCTCTGAAAGCTTCCTAGTATACGCAGCACCACATGACACTTCTGCTTACCATATTTTGTTAGTGTTTGGCAGGTCTTTAAAACTCAGTGGTCTTTGTAATTTTCCAGTTTCTCATTTAAAGGTTTCAGTCACCTCAGTATCTGGTGCTATACGCAATGAAGAGAAATCTTAATGCCTTTTCTGCACAGTTATGGGTAGTTACAGTAAGGGAGCAACCCTGGCTACCAAATAGTTATAAATCCCATTAAGGTCAGCAAGTCCTTTCCTTCATACCTGAAGATCTAGCCTTCTCCAAGAACAGAGTTTCTGACTTTTCTCTTTCAGACCTGGCTTCCTTGCAGGTAGAAATTATAATTTTATACCACTCAAACAAAACTCTACTGAGTTTTCTCAGTAGATTGCTCCCCCCCTTTTTTTTGGGGGGGGGGGGGGATTGTGCCTTCTTGTGTTCAAGAAGTATTTGGAAACATATATAACAATTGAAGCCACTTCTAACAGTCTCTAGAGAGCTCTGGAAGTGTCAAATGCAGGGTCTTTCACAGCCCACATAGTCATCAGTATTTATTACAAATAGTTGTCATAGTCTAGTGGTTCTGTCAGCTTTGCTGTCTTACAAGATGATTACACTGAAGCCCTGACTGTATTGCTGAGATACTGTAAGGAGGAGTCCATAAAAGAGGCTGAAACCAAACTGTAGTTTATTTCATTTTCTCTCCAGAGCAGAGCTTTGATCTCTAAATCATCAGTTGATATATCATACTTTTGCTTTCTTGACATTTTCATAGCCTATCAGGAAGCAGAGAACATGTAGGTGAGCACACCTGGAACTACAAAGAGGAGCCAGGGATTATACTCTACACAACTGTTTTTTGTGGGGTATCCAAGGAGCAGTCTTCTCACTGGTGGTGTGACCTCTGCTTGACCATGGACTTTCAGAGATACCTAGGGTTCTGTAGAGGTTGTTCATTGAAGTGACACTGAGTGTTTTAATGATAATAAAAGGAATCGACTTTATAAAGAGGAGCATATAGGAATTTCACCAGCTGGCACAGTTCAGGTTAAAATCAGGAAGCAATAAGAGCTCTAGCTGAGCCCAGTGGCAGATGGACTGGAAAGAAGAGCCAGTCTCTGATGTCAGTGAAGAGCTTCTGCAGCACAGCAGTGGGATATCACAGCACATCCTTCCAGCACACCATCGCTTGGCCGTTGCTGCACACCGTCAAAAACTTGCTTGAGCCTGCTGTGTTGGGAGAAGCTGTGCATTGGCAGCACCTCACTTGGAGGGCAGCAGTCTGCTGTGATCCTCTGTAGGGAAGGGAACTGCTGCTCTATAGAGAGGACAGCTGGAAGGTCATCCCACAGGAGGCAGCAGCTACTGCTGGGCTCCTGCAGGCAGGGAAGCAGCTGTGGTGGCTGAAGCCAAACATACTCCTACAGGAGGTAGCATTCTCATACCTGTAATAGTTTACTCTCATGCCCGTGCTATTTTACCCTTTATTTCAGGCAGTGCCAGGAAATAACAGGTTTTATTGCCAGTAAAGAAACTATGAATATTTCATAGGAAAAAATTACTCTTATGGATCCCATGCAATTACCAAATTTAATTGTGTGTGTGTGTCTGTTTTTTGAACTTGTGGCGATCTGAATAAAAGGCTCCAACTGGCAGTCCTGAAGACCAAAAATTTCATATCCACAGACTAGCAGCTGCTCTGATATCAAGAGCCAATGGTGAGATTATGATGGAGTGTTTGCTGTCCCTGGGTAACCCTTGGAGCTAGCCTGCTCCAATCTGGGAGCAAAAGCAGAGCCAGCAGATGCACAGAGAAAGGGGAAAGAAAGCCAGAAAACTGAGGGTCACGGGAGATGAAAAAACACAGTAAGAAGCACTTAAAGGGCTGAGAAGGACAAGTATCTGCAAAGGGGGAGTTCTGAAGAAGGCACTGAAAAAAATAAAGCAGTTCAGGCTGTGGGCCCAAACCCAGCACTATGAGAAATGGAGTCTTGGAATTCCTCCTTTCTAAAGCCACTACACAGATTTCTGGTCATTAGCTCTTTGGGATTTTTGTTTTTCTTACAGGCCTGAAGATTTTATCAAGGACTGAATTCTTTTACAGGTTTCAGAGACGCCTATTCATGAAACTTCTTTTTTGTAAAAAAAAATTCTTTCTCTCCCAAACCCTTAAGCCAATAATATGAAGGCTGTACTGTATTCTTTGAGTATTTCAAGAAGCCTTGAGTCCTCCTTTCATTAGCAAACACAGTACTTAGTTCCAGTTTAATTCTGAAGGAGCTATAGGTGTCAAATAAGTATTTTCTTAACAACATAGCTGTGATCTCATCTGGAAACATGGGGCTGTATTTTCTGAAATACTTTAAGTAATGACATGAACAAAGTAATTACAGTAGACGTTGTGTGTGGCTCTCCATGATGTTTATTATTTATTTGCTGCAAGATAAAAGGCATTTGCCTCGTGAATACATCTTTAAGTGCAAGTAGGAAACTTGGATAGTGAAGTAAACTTCTCTATGATTGTCTTAGATGCATTGAACTTTGCTGGATTCCACTTTTCAGTAGAAGCTGTATGATCACAATTTGTGTGCTGATTAGAAAGTGTCTACAGATGTGCTATTTCCTCCTCTTATCTGGGTGCATTATTCTCACTGACATCATGATTGTTTACTGTGGCTGTTATAGATAAATAAGCATTTTGTATCAAATATGATAAACTTCACATAATTGTTTCTTAATCTACCATAGGGAAGAAAAATAACACTTTGTTTTTACCATTACCATAGCAGTAACTTTGCTAATGTTTAATATTCAGTTATAACCTCTGTTACCCTATGGCTCTGTAGCAGAAACAAATGCATTACAGCAGAGTGAGTGGCCTTGTAACTTGTGTCATTTCTGGAAAAAAACTCCCATGTTTCTGGTCGACTGTCTTCTTTAACATTCTCCAGAGCGTGAGAAGCACAGGAAATTGCAAGGCATACTGCTGTGGCAGGAGAATATGCAGGGAAGGGAAGCTGCCTGCTACAGGGCTAGCTCTGGCTCAGCTCATAAGCTCAGCTCATAACTCCCTGTTCAGTACAGGTTATACTGCCTAAGCCCCTAAGCTAAGGGAGAAAAGGAAAACTAATCTAGTTCTTCAAGAAGTGATTGAGAAGCTCTCTGAGTAGCCAGGTGATATAGCTAATTTCTTCATACCACTTGCAAATCTTGCCTTAGTCCCCTCTTGGGCAGCCTCAAGAGATTGGGAATCAAACTGGTAAAAGTTATGAAATGCCTCCAAAAGGGCATAAGATATTTAAATCAATCGTGTAAGCCTGTTTCTTACCTGCCTTTCATTCTTCTGCTAGTGTGAGATAATTTTCCAGCTAAAAAGGCATATTTCAATAATGACCATCTGCCAGGGTGGGAGTCCTGGGTAAGGCTGGATGGAGCAATTAAGGCACATGAACTCTGGGCAGTAGCCTCCCCTCCTGGCCTGCCCTACACCCTCCTGAGAGTGGGGTTTCAAGGAGTACTTGCTGGGGAAAGCCCATGTCTGGGCTGGAGTATCTGCCTTGTTGCTGGTTCCTTGACATGCTCCTCAGGGCAGCAGCTCTGCTGGTTGGTGGGGAGGGAGCTTTCCCCCAGCTAGTGTCCAAAATTTGCTGGTGCCCTGCCTGCTACAGCCCCGTGGCTGTTGGTGGTGATGGAAGGGTCCTGGGTGGTGAGGCTTCAGTATGGAGACAAGAAAAGCTGAGTGAACCTGCAGGGATCCTGGGGATGCACACAGCAGGTGACAGGGGTGATTCAATCAGCAATGGTCAGAGAGTCTGCATACGCTTGCTGGAAAGCCAAACTCTGTCATCCATGGTGAGGGCTGTAGCTGGGTGATGCCGGCTGTCTGTGTGCCTCTTGTAGGCATCAGCACCATTGGCTTTGCCTGGCAGGATTAGTGGCAGGATTTGACCAGGGTTGAGGTTGTGCAAGCAGGTCACCAGCTGCAGATATGCATATGCAGCACCTGGTGACTGGGTGGCTTTGTGGGGCAGTGAAGGGAGCATGGGCTGACAACACATGACCAAGCCCAGATGTCTTGGCACCCAGCTGTGGGGTAGCCTCAGGATTTTCTCTGCTTGCATCTCTGACAGGTATTTTACTCTAGGGAAGGTGATGGGTAGCAAGGGAGGTTTGCTGCTGAGATCATGGCTGTGGCTCTGTCAGCACCCTGGCTTCGAAGCCTCTGAGGATAAAAGAGAGTCTGGGATTTGCACATCTTGCAACATCAGACCTTCAGTGATTTGTCTGCTAGCTTATGGGATAAGACTCTGTAAAAAAAACCCCTCAGATTTATTAAGTATGGGCAACAGTGGCAAACTAGTAACAACAGACAAGGAGAAGGCTGAGGTTCTCAGCAACTTTTTTGCCTCAGTCTTCACTGGCAACCTCTCTCCTCACAGCTCTCAAGTTGATGGCCCACAAGACAGGGACCAGGGAGAAAAAGTCCTGCCCACTGTAAGTGAAGATAAGGTTTGTGACCATCTGAGGAACCTGAACATACACAAGTCCATGGGACCTAATGAGATGCATCCCAGAATCCTGAAGGAATTAGCTGATATCATTGCCAAACCACTCTCCATGATATTTGAAAAGTCATGGCAGTCAGGTGAAGTCCCTGATGGCTGGAAGAAGGAAAACATCACACCCATATTTAAGAAGGGTAGAAAGGAGGACCCTGGGAACTACCGACCTCTCAGCCTCACCTCTGTGCCTGGGAAGATCATGGCACAGATCCTCCTAGAAGCTATGCTGAGCCACATGGAGGACAGGGAGGTGATTCGAGACAGCCAGCATGGCTTTATTAGGTGCAAGTCCTGTCTGACCAACCTAGTGGCTTTCTACAATGGAGTGACTGCATCAGTGGACAAAGGAAGAGCTATGGATGTCATCTATCTGGACTTCTGCAAGGCCTTTGACATGGTCCCCCACTACATCCTTTTCTCTTAGTTGGAGAGGTATGGATTTGATGGGTGGACTGTTCAGTGAATCAGGAATTGGCTGGATGGTCACATCCAGAGGGCAGTGGTCAGTGGCTCAATGTCCAGGTGGAAATGGGTGACAAGTGGTGTCCCTCAGAGGTCCATACTGGGACCTGTGCTGTTTAATATCTTTATCAGTGATACAGACAGTGGGATCAAGGGCACCCTCAGCAAGTTCACAGATGACACCAAGTTGAGTGGTGCAGTCAACAAGCCAGAGGGCTGGGATGTCATCTAGAGGGGCCTGCACAAGCTGGAGAAGTGGGCCCAGGTGAACGTCATGAAATTCAACAAGGCCAAGTGCAGGGTCCTGCACCTGAGAAGGGGCAATCCTCATTATCAGCACAGGCCTGGGGATGATATGATAGAGAGCAGCCCTGCAGAAAAGGACTTGGGGGTACTGGTGGGGGAAAAGCTGGACATGAGCCAACAATGCATACTCGCAGTCCAGAAGGCCAACCACATCCTGGGCTGCATCAAAAGAAGTGTGGCCAGCAGAGCAAGAGAGGTGATTCTGTCCCTCTACTTTGCTCTGCTCAGACCCCACCTGGAGTACTGCATCCAGTTCTGGAGCCCTCAACACAAGAAGGACATGGACCTGTTGGAGTGGGTCCAGAGGAGGGCCACAAAAATTATCCAAGGACTGGAGCACCTCTCCTATGAAGACTGAGTGAGAGAGTTGGGATTGTTCAGCCTGGAGAAGAGAAGGCTGCAGGGAGACCTTATAGCAGCCTTCCAGTACCTGAAGGGGGGTTACTAGAAAGCTGAGGAGGGAGTGTTTACAAAAGCAAGTAGTGGCAAGGGGCAATACTTTTAAACTAGAGTGGGGTAAATATAGATTAGACATTAGGAAGAAGTTCTTCACTATAAAGGTGGTAGATCACTGGAACAGGTTGCCCAGAGAGGTGGTGGAGGTCCCATACCTGGAGACATTCAAAGTCAGGCCTGATGGGGCTCTGATCAACCTGATCTAGTTAAAGATGTCCCTGCTCACTGCAGGGGGGTTCGACTGGATGACCTTAAGGTCCCTTCCAACTCAACACATTCTATGATTCTATATCACACTTTATTATCCATTGTTATCCAATAAATAACTTCTGAGATACCAAAGCTGGCTGGGTGCCCAGGCATGCAGAAGAGCTGACAGGAGCTGCTTTGTCCCATGCAGCACCAGGGAACACCAAAGTGCAGCACAGAAAGTCAACAGCCTGCCATCTTGTCCTCTTCCTTCACCTCCTGTTGCACCTCTGCCTCACACCTCCCAGATCCGCCTCCTGATCCCACAGTGATCTTCCTGCAGGGGAGGCTCAGCTTATCCTTGTCATGTCCTCAGTGTCATACTAAGCCCCCAGATCATGGGATACCACCTGTCTTACTTGCAGACAAGACTTCTCAGTCACATCAAAACTGTGGGTGATGGCAGCGGACTTCTAGCTTCATCGAAATAAACTCTGAGGCTTGATAGGAGAAAATGCATGAGTTGGGAAGTTTAATCTGTTTAAGGCAAGCTCTGTTTTCAAGTTTACTAAAGATTTAAAGTATAATTCACATAACTCCCTCCTGAAGCCAGCTGTGTTGAAATTCAGTGTACCAAAGATATGCCACAACAGCTAGCTGGTAGATCTGATGTGTCTCTAGAGAAATCCTACAAATAATCCCCAACATCTTTGGATGAACTCAAACGGAACTCTACACACTCTAAAGCTAGTAACACATGACTGTATTGCTTAGTGGCCAGCCCAGCCCTAAACCATGACAAACAAAAAATCAACTTTTCTAGTTCTGTTTTGTTTATATTGGATATGCAGCAGTAGCTGCTGTATCAGTCTTTTTTATTTTCTTCTTTTTCCTTGTTTTGAAAGGCAAAAAATAGTTTTAAACAGAGTATCTTGATGGATTGCCCAGGTTAAGGGCAGAAAAATCCTGCAGTGTTTAGAGCTCTAGATAACCCAGGTGTGAATTTACATATGTAGAATTACTTTTGAAGTTTTGTATACCATGCACTACAAACGGCATTAACACACTGTTCTGCATTTGACTCTTACTCCAGCTGTAGTCTCCTAATTTACCTTTTTAATCTGGTATCTCACTTTGATGTGTGGTATAGGGTAAATCTTTCCATTTGGAGTGCTATGTGCCTGTGATAAATAACAAAATAGCTAATGAATAAAGTCTTTCTGGTGAATGGTGTTCAATGAGATCAGATATATGGTGAGGAAAGGCCTCTGTCCACTCCGCCCCTTTTCCTTTCACTCAAAAAATGAAACAAAAATAATATATCTGAAGAGACAACAAAGCCTTTCAGACCCACAGGTTTCAGAAGAACCAGATATTAAGGCTTTCAAAGCATAAGAAGCATTTCAAAGTTTAAGCAATATTCAGGCAACTGTCTAAAAATTCAGCTTCCGTTAGTATTCCCCTTTTTGGAGGCCAATGATGGTGCAGCAAGTATTGACAGTAGTGCACCAGCTCATCAGACTCTTTGAACTTAAGATGTCCTGAAATAAGGTACCCCTTCCAGGACAGTGTGAGAGTTGGGCCTAACCTGTGAGGCTGAGCCTCCCAACCGTACCACTGAGAGCCCAACTGAAATGTAGGATGCTTGAGAGTGAGCAATGCTTTCCCCACTAGGAAATAAAACACACAGGCATCAACCCAGAGGGACTTTAAGGATGGTAGTTGGAGGCACAGGAGGTAGAGGAGGCAGAGGAAGGCTCTTCCCACCCTCAGCCCCTTGGCTGCCACCTTCTCTCTCTGCCCTGCCCAGCCCATCCTGGGCTAGGATTGGTGATGTTCAGCTCTCAAGCAGTCTGATTCAGCACCACTAACATATGCTCAGCCCAAGGGAGCTTAGAGCTTAATTCAGCATTTTGTGAACATAGATGGAGGTGGTCACCACCATCCTGGTGGCCGGGGTGCCTGTGCTGAGTACTACCTGCCAGATCTGCCACTGCTCGCTCTTCATCATGGCTTTTGCCACTCTGATCTTCACCAGGTGAAGCAAAGCCCCCCAGCAACAGCTCTGGATATAGCATCCCTGCTTTTCTTCTTGACAGGAGACATTTTGCATGCAGAAGCAGAAATCCCAAATGGAGTCCTTTACCTTTCAAAAGAATACATAAACACATCCCTTATTCCCCCTTTGGCTGCCCCATGGCTCCCTGGGAGCCTTTGCTGGGCTCGGTGCAGCCATCTCGGCAGGCTTTCCTTCCAGGCCTTGATACGCAAATGCCAGCACTGGCAATACCTGTGAAGACACAACCAGAAATTGGCTTATTTTGGTAACTGGTGTCATGTTTCCCTTTCCTTGTAATTCAGTAAGACTTCTCTAGAAATTAGCTAAGGGCAGTTTTATCCAGGGAAAGCTTCTCAAGTTCACCCCTCCTCTTTTGCAGCCTTTACAGTGGGAGAGATCAGCTCTTGAAGAGGAGGGGCTAGGCAGCCAAGACAGGACACTCTTCAGCAACTCTGTTTAAATCACAGCCTGCTTCATGCTGTGCATGAACAGTTATATTTCTTTCACCTTCTCTTTTGCGGCTATATAAGTCACTGCTCCTCATGCAATTGGGTAATACTCTTATGGCAGCTTAAGACCTGTGTATGGAAAAGTTTCTCTTCTTAAAAAAAAAAAAAGAAAAAAAAGAATGCTTTCAGTGAAGCTTAGCCTCCAGAAATAGGAAGGCTCATGCTACGTGACTAGACAGCATTACGTGAACCATCTGCAAGTACTCCATGGCCCACAAGCCACAGTTTAAAACTTCTTATGCAGAGCTGACCATAGGAAATACTTACTGGAAAGAAAAACTTTCCAGAACCTCCATGTTCTATTCATAACCAGATGGCTCCAGTGTAGTGTGGCAATCAGATTTTTAAGGCAGCAATGACAATAACAGAAAGTGGTTATTCTTGATTACAAGTTGTCTGTGCAAAGATTTAGTATGCCTCTGGATCACAATGCACAACACCTCAGTTTATAAGAACTGGAAGAAAAATTGCAAGCTAATGTTATAACTGTCATTTTTAATGAAGAAGCTATTAGAACTAAGTCTCCTAAAAGCTGGGATGATGAACAGAATTGCTAGGCTTGGAGCTTGGTCTCTTTAGCTTGGAGAAGAGGAGACTGAGGGGTGACCTCATTAATGTCTATAAATTTGTAAAGGGCGAGTGTCAGGAGGAAGGAGCCAGGCTCTTCTCAGTGACAGCCAGTGACAGGACAAGGGGCAATGGGAGCAAGCTGGAGCATAGGAAGTTCAGTCTGAACATAAGGAAAAGCTTTTTTACTGTGAGGGTGACAGAGCACTGGACCAGGCTGCCCAGAGAGGTTGTGGAGTCTCCTTCTCTGGAGACATTCAAAACCCTCCTGGACGCATTCCTGTGTGATCTAGTCTAGGTGATCCTGCTCTGGCAGAGGGGTTGGACTGGATGATCTTTCAAGGTCCCTTCCAACTCCTAATATTCTGTGGTTCTAAATGACTGTATAACACTGATCAACTAATAACCTTATCACTCGGGGTACTTGATGGGAATAACATGTATCTAGTTGTGGGTGCACAATTCACCCAACAAATACTGAGAATGCCTTGATGTTTGTAAATCATAACGAGATGTCTGGATTGAAATGCAAACCACAGTTTATTAGTGGATAGTTATCCATCAGGTTTTCTTTCAGTCAGGTATTGTCTTGATTTCTGTTTGTGGAGTAAATAAACATAAAAGGTGGAAGAACAAATTTGTGAATATTCATATTGTCTCTTTTGCTAGTGTAACTTCAATAGCATGACAGAGTGGCTTTTTTTTCCTCTCAACTTTCCAACAGCTGCTCTGCTGTTGGGGCACTTAATCTCGTTCTGCAAAGCTATGAAACTGGGGAGACTGGCTGGGTGTTTTGAACAGCTAGGGAAGAAAAATATACAAATTTATTGTTAAATAAAGTATGAGTGCTTAATTCAATGACACCCTTTTGATCCATGCAGGGAGTTACTTTAAAATTATGACCCACAGATTTCTCCTACTATTCCAATAATTGATCTTCATTTGTTGCATCCTCAGGTATCACCTGGCAGAAAACCATGGGCAATTTCAAAGGGCATGCCCTCCCTGGAAGCTTTTTCCTTCTTTTTGGCTTGTGGTGGTCAGTGAAGTATTCACTGAAGTATGCCTGTCGAAAAAACAAGAACATTTGCTATCTTGGTTCCAGAGCAGGATTTCAACGCCTGGAGTTTGTCGAGGGGATAATCAAAGCTGTGTTTGCCTTGATTGGTAAGTAAGGAGGACTTGGGGCAGACAACAAAAAGGCTGTGCTTCTTAACACTTTTTTTTTCCAATTTTGTTTTCTGATACAATGTATCTTATTCTGTTTTGATATTTTGTCCTTAAAACACCATGAATCTGCAAACTAGTGGGGCTACTGCTATTAATTACACACAACAGCTGTAACAGTTTCCATTCATAGTGCTCTACTGGAGCTTCTTTAAGGTCTAGTGACTACTTCACAGCAGGTCCATCTAAGTGTTTATGTGCTGTTCACTACTTCAGGGACGGAGATAAGATATTTAGGCAAGGAACTCTCATATGGAGACTGGGAGGACCAGGCCCTGGGAGCATTGCTTTTCTATTTTGAATCCAGCCATCTCAGATGTCAGTTGTCTCCACTGAGACATTATTGATAAAATGTATAAATGCAGATGCTTCTTCATTAATGTAATTCAAAAGTAAAAATATTCACAAAGAAAGAAAAAGACTGAACTTCAGATCTTATAGCTACAAGACTGTGGCAAAACTGGGATCATGTTTCTTCTTCTGTTGTGGACTGACCTGGATGCAAAATCACAGCCAACTGGAAGTCCCTAATTCTTGCTTACACTCCAGCATGCTATATATTAGCAATTTACCTTTATAGAGTAAGTAAATTAACTAACAGGGAACTAGGGGAACTCAGCATATATGGGTCACAAGTTGAAAGAATCTTAATTTTCAGTATTTTTATATTTTTAGATTCTATCTACTCTTCTTTAGATGCTCAGAGTTGCCTGTTGTCTAATCAATGTGTACCTATAAGTTGTGCAAAAATCTTCCTCATGCTTTTCCTTCCTCTGTATCAGTTAAGATACATCAGCACTAAATTGTTTTTGTGCAAAGAGTATATAGTCTGATAGGCCTTTAAAAGTTATTAAAACCTAAATAATAGCGTTCATTCTGAAGTTTGAGTGGAGACACCTTTCCTACAATTTTCCCAGTCAGTGACTAGATGTAGTTGGGCAGATAGAACACTTATGTAGTAGTTTTTATTTTCACCCTGAAACAAAAAGCTATTATTTTAATATATTGTAATTTCAACTACTTATACAGCAGGATGCCATCCCATAGTTTAGAAACAATATTATTACCTTTAAAATCTTAAAAGAACAACGTATTTTAAACCCTTCCCAAACTTCACTGATCATATAAAGTAACTCAAAGCAGCTCTCATCCTTTCTGGAGTACTGCAGCTAGCTAGTAAGACACCAAGGAACCAAGGTAAGGGAGGTGGTGGAGCAGCAATTCAGACACTAACTCAGTATATATTCTCATAGGACCTTTACTAACTCTGCATGGTGGAGGGATTTCCTTTTATGGCTTACAGGAAAAATCTCCTTTGAATTAAGAGTTTGAACTCTGCCATCCTGCATACTGCACAGTACTGAAATAGAAAATCTTTCTTTTGGGGACATCAGAATGTGTTAAACGCATGTTTGAACCACTGGGAGAGGCAGCTGGAAAATTCTGTCAGAGAACTACTACAATAGCAATTGTTTAAAAAATAAAAAAGCAGCACAGAATAGCCATCTCCATTTCCACTGCTAGAAATTGTAAGATGCAAGTAGTCCCACCAGGAGTGGAGCTGAAGCCTGATTTCCTCTGGCTTTCTCCTCTCTGTATTATGTGAGGCTTAATACATGCTTGAAATTACTCAGTGGTCTTTCCCTTAACAAAGCAACTTATTTAATCTCTTCTCCACCCACTTCCTATTTTCTTGAAAATTTATGTAAAAGTTAATCTCTTTGAATTCTCTCTACATTTTCATTTGAGTTTGGACAACACATAAAAAGCTACTGGGAATAGCTGGACTGGGAAGAAGGGATCAAAACATAGCAGTCACACAGAGCACTCCTCAGAAAGCCAGACTAACCCCTAAATTAACTGGTGTTAAGCTGCATGGGGATATATTGTTGCCTCTATAGTTTGTATCATCAGTCTATACCTTAAGCACCAGTACAAAGAGTTATGCCTTTTATTTCATGCACAGGAATGGTAGCTGAGCAGTTTGTTCCTGATGGACCTCATCTGAAGTTGTATAATTATGAGGAAAAGCACTGGGACCACTTGATGAACTGGCAGCACGCCACCATGTACCTTTTCTATGGCATTTCAGGGTTGGTTGACATCGTGGCTCATGGGACCAACGCATTGCCAGTGGCCATGGACAGGATGATGCTATCCTTAGCAGTGTTCATTGAAGGTGAGTTTACCTCTCCTTGCAGAGGTCTGTGTGAAACTTGCAGTGAGGTATCAGCCTTTGGTCTGGGATTCTCACATCAGCCTTAGAGAATGAGCTCCATGGGAGCTGGGCGTTGATCAGTCTTGGCCCTCCTCAAACTGCTGAGGGTTTGTCTGCATTGCATCCCAGAAGCTTTGTACAAGTGTACAGCTACAAATGTGTACACATTATAGAGGTGTATCTGTGCTTTCCAAACTAGCTCAGATAGCAACAGAAATGTTATGAGAATAGCAGCATGAGCCTGTTTTGGGTAAGTGCTCAGTAGCTCAAGCATGGCCTTCAACCTTTGTACTAACTTAGTATGCAAGTTGTTGGCTAAAGCCAGTGTGAGTGCATTTACCTGCACAGCAATTGCATGCTGGAATTGCACTGGCGACACACTCAATTTACATTTTCTGTGTGCACAGAGTATCTCATAGCATCCCTCGTTACACTGCAGAGACAGGAATGAGATTTTTTGTTAGCTTGTTTTAAATAAAAGGCGACAGTTTCAGCGTTCCATGAAATTTCCCTATCTGAGCTCAGGAGTGGAAGTACAGAGTACGCAGGCATCAGTTCTAAAAAACTGCTCTCAGTTTAGCTGAGAAGGTGAATTTGGCGTAAATGCCAAGGTTCGCTGTTTTCAAAAGCAGATAAGGGGAGATTAAAAGGAAAGAAAATATCAAACTGATCACTTAATTAATTCCAGGTTTTCTCTTTTGCTACCATCTTCATGGGAGAGCCATGCTGGATGTGCATGTTCATCAGCTATTGCTATTTGCTATCTTTGGAGCTGCTGTTTGCATATTTCTGGAAGTTTTCTTCCGTGGCAGTATTGTGCTAGAGATGCTCCGTACAAGCCTCTGCATATTACAGGGCAGCTGGTTCTGGCAGGTAGGTCACTTTTTTGACTTTTCTGCTTTAAGGATTTCTTCCTTCACCAATATTAGTCATTTACCCCTTTGCAGGTGTGTTACACTTAGATCTCAAAGGGCTTGGAAAACAGTGCACTCCTAATGTCCCTTTAGAGAGATAAAAGTATTTGTCATATCCATTTTACAGAAGAAGAAGCAGCCATTTTACTACTAGTACTATTTATCTGAACCAATAAAAAATCCAAGGTGGTTTCCTAGAGCTCTCCCTTGCTACAGCCATTGACCATTCCCTCTGATCCCTGTAACATCCTGTTCCAAATTCACCTGTCAAATGGCAGTGATTTTAGAGCCTGGCAGTATATGTTGTTCCTTATGAAGACAGTCTCCATGGTCAGCTGCTGGAGCAGTGAGTCGATGTCCAGCAGAGTACTGGACTCTGCAAAGCACTCATTGATGCTGCCAGGTTCAAAAGGTATTTAAGCTCCTGATCTCCATTAAGACACTGGGTGACGTAAAGCCTCCTGCTTTTCCAGTGCTCTGGAAACTGAGCAGAAGTAGTAATGGCAAAAAATCTGATATTTCAGGGATGTGGCTCCCAAAAGGACTCTTCAGAATGTATCCTCTATACCCTCAATTACTTGTGATTCTATCCAATTAATAGATATTTGAGAGCGACCCTTCCACTGCTGTCAAGACGAGTTTAATGAACTGCTGTGATCTTGTAACAAAGAAATAGGAATGCTAGTGCTGATGTGTGTTTCATCTTATAGTGGAGAACTGAGGTCACTCCAGTGATTTTTCTTTCCAGCATGTCTAGACTGGCTTTCCTTTTTTTATATGCTGGCCAGACACAATGAATAAAAATGTTTGCTGTTCCTTAGGAGAACTGGACACTCAGCACCAAATCAAATATTTAAATGCTTGCTCTGGCAACCAGACAGACCTCCAAAATGGCAGTATTTTTCTATAAGTGACCTTAAGTATCTTATGCTGCAGCACTTGGTGCTTTATTTTCTTGCTTGTAAACTTTTATTTAGTGATTTAAGCTTTATATAAAAAGAATTAGAGGCAAACATTTATTCTCTGTTGTCTGCCTAGTCTAATGTTAGAACAAGTTATTTCCTCAGCTCTGGAGACAATGTACTTTTTGTTTCAAAGTTAAAAAAATGAAGAACTAAAAATACGAGATATTTAAGTGTGGCTTTTTTCATACTTGCATCAGACTTCAACCATATGTGTGACTGAAAACCACATACTGGCTGCAGCATTACAAATTTGTAAAAGGTAAAGGGACTTTCTTTCTGCATCATCAACACTCTCATTCACTGAATTCTCTGCATGGAAATGCAAAATCCACTCCCTCCTTCCTCTTTCCTCTCCTCCTCTTCCCAGCTCCAAAATTCTCAGCTAAACTGCTGAGTGATGACTTTGAAGATTGTAAGGCAGTACAGAGGACTGGTGCTCGTCATGCAGACCCCTGTGTAGCCACAGGATTACTAAATTCCCAACTTATGCATTAATATTAATTTGATCTTTCCCAGCTCTGAATAAACAAAACAGCTGTGTATTTCACATAAACTTACAGCCTTGGGTGAGAAAGTTCCATTTTTACTTAATTTCAAAACCTGACCTTTTTCCTGCATGGCCCAGAAGAAAAAAACTTATGGCTCAACTTTATTTATTAATTTATTATTCATCTTCTGAACCATGTAACATATCCCCAGACGCTGTTGGGAAGAAGTGAGTCAGTGCAAATGACCAGGCAGATTTTCTGTTTGGTGACATGTTTGCAGTTCAGACCATACATGGCTGGGGATCACCCTCTTTCCTTACAGTGTGTAATCGTGATTGTTGCTGGACTTGTTAGGCATGGTCCTTAATTCTCCAGGCAAGAGCAGAGGGTCTCTGGGAATGGTTCTGCATCTTCAAAGGCATTTCAGCACAGAACTGTGTAAAATGATCCATCACATCTGAGTGTGGGTGCAAAATTGTGTTAATAATAACCATGGAAATAATCACCACTATAAGAAAACAAAATATCTGCCTTGTGATGAGTAGCATAAAACATGATATGACATAGGATACACATTGAATGTTTGCTAAGTATCTTTTATTTTATTACAGATCGGCTTTGTGCTTTATCCTCCAAATGGGAGCCCAGAGTGGAATCAGACAGATCATACTAATATGATGTTCCTGACCATGTGCTATTGCTGGCATTATGCCTTTGCTTTTCTTATACTTGCAGTGAATTACACAATTGTCAGCTGGTAAGTTACCTGCAACACTGAAACTTTGGGGACCTGTCTATTTAGTCTACCAAGGGCTTTATTTCAGAAAGGTTTCACCATCAACTCAAAAGATTTCACTTTTAAAGTAATTAATTGTCTTATAAGGTAAAATAAAAATAGATACTGCTAATCAATGAAGACAACATGACTTATTGCTTCAGTAGGAAGGGAAAAAACATTCATAAAGTACAGCTCTGACAGCATAATGCTTCTCACATAAAATTAGCTCTATTTGATAGTCTTCCACATTTGTAAGTGCATATAACATTAGAAGTAGGAGAGACTTCTTTTTCCTACAACTCTCCCAGTGCTCATCTCTTCTAATTCTAAGTGGTTTAGTCAGCAGTCTTCATGACTTAACTTTGAAGACTTTCACTTTGGACAGATTTCATTGATAGGCATTTCCTGTGGTCAGACCTGATTTCTTTTTCATTAGCCAATTTCATCTCCTAATTTCTAAAGTTAGGCCTTTTGCCTTGCTGCCCAGTGCTAATTCTAATGGAATTTCAACTGCAGTGTTAACTTGGTTGTAAAAATGAGTCATGTGTGATCACCTTCTGCCTGCAAGACCTTACAAAGCCTTTGCCTTCATTATCCTAAACATACTTCTCACCACTCGCTTTACGCCTACCATCCTAACAGCCTTATTAATCATGCTTTGGCTATATGTAGTTCTTGCAGTCTTGATTTGCACCAAGGAAGTGCCATGTCTTTCTGGATCTCAGTCAAAAAAGCACTGACACTCAAGTCTGGTTAACTGATTTGTTGTGTAAAGGATGGCCACTATAAAGAGGGTGACAGCAGTCTTACATCCCCTCTGATTCTGGATACAGCAGCTGCTCCAGCATCAGACGAGGCTCCCCATGTTGGTCACAGCATGCTGTGCAAAGCTCCCCTCTGTGTGGAGCTTGGCCAGACTCACTCTTCTTCACAGCTTTATATTCTTCCAAGTGGACACAGCTATTGGTCTTGTGCCTGCACAAAATTGAACTTTCTAGATGGTACACTGAGGTTTGCTTAAGATGTAGGCTCTTAGATGTGACCACAGGAACAAGATCTTACAAGTGGTACATACAGGTGCTATCATTACAGGCAGCACATACTAATGTCACAGTACATGCTTGTGTTGTATAGCAGTCACTCATGCTAAAATACAGGTATCTACAATCAAGGCCTGTGGTTAAATCAAAATAATTGAAATCACTATCATTGATAATGCTTGAAATTACTATCTCCTCTTTACAATGTCTTCCACAGTGGCCTGCTACAAGTCTTCATAAATCAGACACCCTTGCTCCCTGATGAGATGCAAGAGTTACACAGTTATTTTACCATATAAAAATGGCCAGATGAGCCTTTCAGTTGCTATTTGATTTCTAAAATGTGTGATGGTTTTTTTGTTGTTGTTTCCAGGGTGGTTTGTTCAAAGGTCAAACAGTCCCAGTCCATGGAAATGGGATTACTGAAAACATCTGAACGAGATCAGGAGTCAGAAGATGAAATTTAGTATGAATATGGCTTGACTAGTTCACCTACTTAGGATAATTAGGCTAATTGATACCTCATTTCTAGATTTGTTTGCCATCTTATTCATTCTTTACTACAACTTGCTATGCAAATATCACCCCCAAGTACTGTCTACATTTACACAGTTACGTCTTTATTTGCAGAGGGTAAGCTTGGTATCAATTTGTGGTGGTTGCACTAGTACCTTGCCTATCACATGTTTCAGAGAAAACCAGACTAATATTAGACAGACTAGGGCTGGATGAGGTGGCATGATGAAGTCTGTGTATTTGCCTCGTTAAAACCTAAGCAAAAAATTATCCAGCTGCTGCTGAATAGATTGTTAAGTTTCCATAGTTAGGGTGTCCAAATAAGTGCATTTGTTGCCCTGCAAGTAACTGCATAAATAAATGCACAGACTGGGAAAAAAGTAGAACAAGATAAAAAAATCAGAGTATTACAGCTCTCTTGTATAACACATTCCTGTCTCTGCTTGTGACTTTATGCTAAATGGAAAGAACTACTCACAAACCCATTCAGCATTTCTTTGAAAAGCATGTGGTATGTCCCCTCCAACAGAGATACTACCAAGCTTGGTAGGAGGACCAAACAGGTATATGACGATCAAAAGCCATTGCAGTTATTCAGTCACATGCCTAGATAGTCCTGACTCCCTGCTATCATTTGACTTTGAAAGGCAGCCAAGTGTCTCTGCATCTCCTCAGTGCCTGGAGCAACTTCTTTTCCAGATATGATGAGAGGTGTCCAGTTGGGCAGTGCTCAGACGCAAAGCCAGTTGCTTTCCCACAGTTACCTCCTTTCCTTTGGTGAAATTTGTTGGATTTCTGCAGGGTTCATAGCAGACCTCCAACTGGACCCAGCACCTGGGTCAGGAGCAGGTAATGCTGATCTGTGGGCAGGATGAGACAGATTTACATCCTTTTCTCTGTCCTGCCCTTGCAAGTGCTGGGCAGCCTGCACAGTGCTGCATGGTGAACTGTGGGAGGGCAGATGTTGCCTTCATAGTAGCTCCACAGCAGTAAGTGAATTAAAAAAAATATTGTTTATAATTGCATTTATTTTCTCCACCAAAACTGAAGTCTTGATTTGGTGAAAAGCAGGGTGCACTCCCCAGCACTCAGTGTCGCTTGGGATGTTCTTCAACCTCAACAAAACAGAAATAACTGACACGTGGCAAAAGACATCAGAAAATGATGCTGTATATAAGCATACTTCCCCTAAGAGGCAGACTTCTGAGGCACCAGTCCATCTCTCTGAAAGAGATCTTCAGAAAGTACTTTACTTCTCAAAGGCAGGAACAACGCACGTTTCTTCACTGGTTTTCTTGATAAATATATTTAATAGCGTACATTTATTAAGGTGCTGTATCTTTTAACTAAATGAATAACCTAAGCAGGAAGAAAAGCATGATAAACTGGCAGAGATTTCATATGTCTTCTTAGAAGACTTCAGTTGGTAGTTAAAAAAATTATTTTAGATCTTTGCCAAATATTGTGAAATGATACTTGTAACCAGGTGTCAGATTATCCAGATGAATCTACTTTGGAAAGCAAAAATAGTTGCCTAATGTACATTTCTGCATTTACAAATGTAAAATGGGAAGCTGCAGATTGCTTGCCAAAGATCATTGCTTTTTCTTAATAATTGTTTGCCCTTCTTCAGTGCCTTTCTCTGAAGGGTCTTGGAGATTTTAGCAAACATTAATGAAACCTGTCTCAGGACTTCCTTGTGAGCTAGGTTTTGGTATGGCATTTTTGTAGCTCTGTGTCTCAGCTTTACAGTGGTCTCACTGTAAACTCTGAATTAATTTGTATTTACTCTGGTCTGCAAATCTAAGACTTGAGTTTCATTACTGTGGTTCCATTAAAATCAGATTTTCTGTTGGCATAAGTCACAAGGAAGATCCATGGCTTTGCTGAGGAGCTTGCCTGTTGACTGCAGCAGGGATACATAGGTTAGCAGGTCACTACACCCAGCTATAACCTTATCTTAATTGTGCCACATCGCTCTTGTATCTGAATTGTTGGGACTTTTTTAAAGGGCAGACTTTTTTCCTATTAGCATGACTGGGACATAAAGCTTCTGCAGTGCTGAGCAGTGAAGACAATGGTTATGTATCAAAGAGAACTTGGGGATTATTACAGAAGTCCATCTGGATAAGCCAAAATCAGTTGAAGAAGTGAGCCTCATGGGATTCAATAACCTGAGAGAGCTGTGAACATAAAGGTTGCTTAACAAACTATCCTTTTGAAAAACCTGCATTTCATAAACAAAAAGTGCCAGCACTCGAATGTGATGGCCAGAAGAGCGGCTACCTGCTGTGGTTCTTCCTGTGACCACCTCAACCTGGTGACTGTGACTCTGCCTCTGTTCTTACCTACATCCAGCAGTGGCTGCAGGTCTGTGCATTTTCATGGGAGAAAACCTGAACAGGGCTCACCTGCTGAGAGGTAGCACCCGTATCTCCCTCTGTCTCCATGCTGTGAATCTCCTGTAAACAATCAGAGAACTGGACGAATAAGCCCATCAGACACAACTGCTGGTTCTGGTGTAACCATGCTTAGCAAAGATGCCTTTAAAGAAGCCCAGTCTGGAGGCTAATGCAGTCTGTGACACAGAACTGCAGGGCAGGCTTCTTACAGAAACACTCTTTTTGTGGAAGAGAAGGTGGCATTGTATCATTAAGCTTGAAGAAATGTAAGGAAAAGCAGATCCTTAAGCCTCAAAGAAACAATAGTCTCTTGAATTTAATTTTTAATATTTACAATCCATGCAGAGTGAGTGTCATAGTGGGGTTTTGTGCCTGATGTATTTTTGGTGCCACAATGGAAAGAAACACCCTGTTTCGGGCTGGGGGGAGGGGCGAGGTTGCTGCGCAGAACACCTGACCCATTCTTCTCAAGCATTGTTCAGAAGAGATGCCCAGGAACAGTAAGGTACCTATTACAGTGAAAAAGGTACAGTCTTTCAGTTTCAGTAGCAACAGATTTTGCTTGAGTTGAATGAGTGGAAGGAAGCTTGACAAGTTTACAAATGCCACTCAGAAAAAGGTCGCTGCTCTCAAGAAAATTTAAGTTATTGTTAAATATTGGTGCTTTTCAAAAACTATATGGTACTTTATAATAGACAAGATATGCCTGTAATTTTATTTAAATAAAATTGATTTATTCATCTAAGATGCTTGTCATGTTTTCAGGTCAAAAAAATATAGCCATTTGTGTGGATGGGGTGGGGTACACATGTTACTTTCATAGCCCACCCAGACATTTGAATGAGTTGGACTCGAATTCAGGAAAGGCCAGTCCTGCCTTATCAAATTCACTTGAGTCTACTATTTAATTACGCTACATCTAATTAATTACAACACAGGTGAAAACAACTCTTTTTTTAGGCCTGGGCAGTAGAACTTCACAGATCCACAAAAATCAAATGCTAGGGGAAAAGTGGTCCCAGACTTGGATCTCATCTCCTGTGTCATACATGATGGAGCAGTCAGCAAGCCAAGTAAACAGAACTGTATGACTGTTTAATAATAGAAGTATTTAGGATTTTGACTTTGCTCCTTTTTTTCTTTAAATAAAAAAAACCCAAGCATTTTCTGCTGTAAGATGAAAATGCATTCTGAAAGAAAAAGCTGAAACACTTGAAGAAATGCTTGCAATTACAGGTTTTGTCCTCTAAATATTTTTCACCAGTTTTAAAAATTAAAATTAAGGACCATACTTAACAAAAAGTAGGAAATAATTTTGGCCACTCTCAGACTGCATTTTGGGGATAAATTGATTATTCATTAAAGATTACATTTCCATGGCTTACTTTCATCATTCCATGGATTTGATACCACTTTGCTACGTATTAGACAAAGAGTGGATTTTTGTCAACTATACAGAACTTTGAGTGGGATGCACTTACCCATACATAAGAAAACTTCTCAATTTCTCCAGGACTGGGGAAGGGAGAGAAAGTCAGTTCTTCCTACTTTCCCTTTGAGGTTGCTGAAATAGTCACATAAGACTTCTGAAAACTACCAGTCAGAAATCTTAAAAATCTAGAAGTAGCTCTAAATGAACCAAGTGGGGAAACAACTGGTTTGCATTAGAAAATTAAATGTACCAATGTTACTGTACCCCCTGGGGCTGGGGCTGGGGTTTGCTATCTCCAACTACAATGACAGTGTGACTGCCTACTCTCATGGTTGACCTCAAGGAAAACCCAGTGACAGGCTGCATGCCCCGTCCCATTCAGGCAGTTGTGTAAAATGCATGTTTTGGCATTAGCTCTGTGTAAGACAGACCAGTTTCAGTGTGTGGCAGAGGCTCATCTCACAATCGAAAAGTGTTTCCACCCATGGGGATGGCTGGGGACCTCATGGTTGCATTGATGTTGAGGTGAGGCACGGAGGGAGGCACTCACACGTGGTTTGGGAAGTTTGGTCTTGGGATGGTGCTGTCTGAGCCCAATAGAGCTTGCTCAATTATGTCAGCAGGCTGCAAAGGAGTCTGTAACCCAAAGGGAAGGAGGTTGAAACCTCCCTGCGTCTGACCAGGGAACAAGATGTCCTGAGGGGAAAAGAGCATCTCTGAGATGGCAGCTTAAAGGCAAGGCTGCTCCTGCAGTTCCTGGATCTCTGTCCACACTACCAGCTGCACTTATATTAGCATTTTAATTTGGATTAAAAGAGATCTTTGGACCTCACTCACTAGTCTTAACTCAAGCATCGTGGTTTGCGTCATGGAGAGAAGTCAGAGCGTGGGAACTAGAGTCCCTTCACAGGAAACTAAGTTCTGTGGTGCTCTCCAGCATTGCACCTTGTGTGCTCCAATTAAATTTAGCAGTGCAAGGCATTTCAGTCCTACAGGTTCACTCATCCTTAAAAGCTGAGGCACTAGAACACTTTGGTGTATCTGGTACTTTATAGCCCTGCTCCTACATGGTTCAGTTCCTCTGAACTACAGCGGCTGGGGTAGGAGTTACTGGTACAAAAGTCAGTGGATTAACACAGAGTGGTTGTTATAAAAAAAAAATCTATTAGCATTTGCAATAGTAGAAATGAGTCTGACTCCCAGGGACTGCACAACAGCAGCATACCTGTTGAAAGGGAGAAAGATGACTGGAAAACTGCTGGACACCTTCCTTTATGCTCTGTTCTAGGTAAAATATGTGCTTGCTCAAAACATGTGGGAGTAAAAAGCCTAGTATTTGTCAAATAAGGCATAAATAGTCCTCAGATGACTTTTTCAGAACAGTAATTTCTAACACCTTGCTATGCAATAGTTGCAATTCATGGATTTCTATATTTGATACACTTCTTAGAATGAAAACATATTTTAAAAGTAGTTGAAAAACATAATTATAAATATTATAGCAATCTTTGCGATCTGATTCAGAAAGAAAGCTCTTGTATGTAGACCACTGTCATCTAATTACAAAACATTCTGCAGGAGGTGGTACCTAAGAGGTCAATATCACTGTAAAGGCATGAAATTGGAGCAGAAATGTTTACATCTACAAGCTGTGGTTACCAGTCACTGCCGCTCTGAGAAGGAGAAAGAAGAAATGGAGACTGCAGATCGCTACAACTGAATAGCAATCAAGCAACTAGGAATCACTCCCACCATGCTAAGACTACGGCAGGGTAAGCTGTGTTCATGGTATGCGGCATTCCAGTCTGCCTCCAGCGTTATATACCAGGGACAAGGTTCTCAGACACAATCTAGGATTTTTATGACTCCTGTGCAGCAGACCCAGGAGCAGTAATGCTGATTCTCAGCTCCTGATGGGCATGGCAGCAGGGTCAAAGCTTGCACTGCTTCGCTGGAATTTTACTGGTTTGTAACTCCGACTCAGCCAGATGCAGTTGACACATATAAAAGGTCAAAGACGGTGTTTACTGCTAACACTACACTTCATTCAGGCTCAAAAACAAACAAAAAAAGGAAAATAAGTAGCATCTGGTTCTAATTAAGGCTCAAAAGAAAATGAGGAAAGCAGAAGAAACATACCTAGTCACTCAAGAACAGTTCTGTCTCCCTGCAGCTGCATCACATATACAAATTTGCAAGTAATAAGGTTTTCTTTCAGTTGGATTATTCTATCACATAAACATGATTTAATATTTTAATAAATAAAAGTGTACTATCCTTTAGGATGTATTTACTGATTTGTTTTGTTTTGCCATGTGGTTCCTTATGCCATTTTTTTGCTTTAAGGTTCATATAAAATATTCATGTGAGGTTAGAAGTTCCCGTTTTTTGCTCACTCTCCTACTTCCACCTCCCAGTTAACAAACTGTCTTCCATTTGCAAACCTGGGCTTGTAACCCAAGGTTTTGGACTCACAGTATTTTATATATCTTAATACCAGATGCTGCTCAATGACATCCATGATGATGTTAACTATGGAAAGGAATGAAGCAGGGATGTTATTTCCATTGAACAGAAAGGACAACGTCAGTAACTACAAGAAATAATTCTTCTTTCCTACTTTGTTATTTTAAAATCCCTGCAAGTATGTAAAGCCCCTGCTATCATCTAGCAGCATTTCTTCTACACCATACCTGCGGTTCAGAAGCTGAGTATGCTTTTAATATACTGCAAATCTCAGAACTGGTGCTATATTGTATTCAGCTTAACTTAACATTGCTGATCTATTCTGTGACTCAGTTTCCTCATCTGCAAGATCCAGTCTGTCCAAATCACACTTGGTTCTGCTTTGCTCTGTACAAGTCCTGCACAGGGACAAGCACCTTCCTGTATGACTCTTAGAACCAGTTTTAAACTCTTGGCCCTTCTAACCCCAGAAAAGCAAACATTTAACTGCTTATGGCAAGAGGCTGTAAAGTAATTACATGTGCAAAGGTACTAAGCATTCTTTGTGAAAGGGACAAGGAGGAGATGTTTCTCTCCATCGGAGCATTGCTGTTGCTCGATGTTTTGACAGCAGTGAGATGTTTTGACAGCAGGCCACGCAGCTGTCAGGCTGCCAGGGTTTGACTGGGTGACTCTGCAAATGCTGTGGGATGGCTGGGCAGTGGGACACATGCTGGGGCCATCCCTGGAGCTGTGCCATCCAGCCTCTACCCACAGCTGCTCTCACTGGACACAGGGGGCATCTCTGCTGCCCTGACACACAGAGCCCCATTTCTGCCCCTCTGATGAAGAAAGCCTGCAAATGACTGTGCAGTCCCCTGGGGGGGATTTGCAGTTTGTAATTTTATTGAGTTAAAAGGCTCAAGCATCCCCTCTGTGCCAGGATGATGGCTGTTTCCTCCCATCCTCCAGCTCCCTCCCACCCACCAGCTGCATGCCACAGCCCCAGCACCCTCCTCACGCTGCTATGCCTATCTAGCACTGAGGACCTTCTCCCTTCTCTGTTTTCTGTACTAATGAGAATAACACAGAGAAAGAAAAGATCTAGGACAAGAGACACACTGCTAACCCAACTGCTACCACAGGTGGGAAGGCAGATCCCCAACCGGACAGGGCTGCACCCAAGGGACAGCAAACTGCCAAACAGCCCTGTCCTGACTGCTAATTTGTCCCAGTACCTGTCACTGGTATGATGGCACAGCCTATCACTAACAAAAAAACCTCAGTGAGCAAACTGTTAAACATTCGGAAGTTCGAAGAAGCGTATTAACAATTTTGGAGCCCGTGTTTGTAAATGTAATCTAAATTTTTTCAGCATTTCCTCAGTCTTCCCTGTCTTTAGGTGCTTTCCTCAGTACAGGGAACGGTATGCATAGATGTACTTTATCTTACTCCTCTTTTTCTTGATAAGAGGAAAAAGCATCGTAATAATCTGTAATGTGTTAAAGATACAGTAGTGTCTAGAAGTACCAGTAGCTGTATCAGTAGTATCTAGAGGCTAGACCATTAGGCTACACCCCAGGAGAACTGAGCCCTTTCTGAATGGATTTCTGTACATCCTTGGCATATCACATCAGGTTTTGAAGCCCCGTTTCTAAAGTTGAGACAGAAGTGTTTCAAGAATTAAAAAAGCCAAGCAAACCTTCTTTCCTCACTAATGAAGAACACAATGTAAAAGCAATGTGCTGTACCTACTCATATTCTGGGGATTCATCCACTGATCACTGACAGTAAAAAAGACGGTGTTTATTCCAATTAGTTATTTAAATAGCTCTGTTTGTGTCTTCAGTTTGACTCTGATATTAATCTCTTAGCTTTTGATTTGTCAGTGGGAGACAGTCTAGCATACAGAAGATGATGCTGGTTTTGGCAGTTCTGGTGGTGTTTTCTTTCCACTTCACATTTTACTTGTGACTTTTACCTATTTTGTGTTTCTTCCTCTGTCCCCATTCCTTTCTGGATGCATCAGATGTCCTCGGAATTTGCAGACACAGATTTTATTCCCAGTTGTGTCAGTTGCCTGCTGAGTGACCTTATTTAATGGTGGAGGTGCACAGAGGGGATGCAACTGCCTGTCCATTCAAATGTACGTAGTATGGAAATGCCATTTACTCTCCTGAAAGTGTGTGCCAAGTGCTTGATCTAGGCCAGCCCTAATACAGTCAGCATTTCCACCTCTCAGCACAAGAGGAATGTTGCTGCAGAGGACAGATGTCCTTCTCCCCTTTCCACTGCCTCCTCCCTGGGTCCTGCCTGGCCTTCCTGCTGCAGAGCCTGCTGGTTATGGCTGTGCTAGCAGATGAGGCTTCACAACAGGAATAATCCCCTGGGTGCCAGCACACTGCCTGGCAGAGTTTTGGCTCGTGCCAGCCCACTCCCCCTCAGACCATGTGCAAGTCTAGTTTGAAGAACAGAGTCAGTTGCCAAGAGGCAATATGTGTATATATATTATACACACAAACACACACACATATATATATATGTAGGGTAGATTTAGACTAGATATTAGGAAGAAATTCTTTACTGTGAGGGTGGTGAGACACTGGCACAGATTGCCCAGGGAAGTTGTGGATGCCCCCTCCGTGGAAGTGTTCAAGGCCAGGTTGGACAGGGCTTTGAGCAACCTGGACTAGTGGGAGGTGTCCCTGCTCATGGCAGGGGGTTGGACTGGATGATCTTTAAGGTTCCTTCCAAGCCAAACCATTCCATGATTCTATGGCTCTATGATATATTGGAGGGAACAGAGGTTTGTTTGCATGGCCCTGAGCCATGCTGTGCACTCAAATAACAGGCTCTAGTCCTTCTCAGTATAAATGCAGCTGGGTGTCTGATCTGGCACATTTTCCTATAGCAAGTAGAAGACATGACATTTAATGCCTTGATAAGAAATATGTTTTATCTGGTGGAAAATTTTAAGAACAATTGTGTGCTACTTCTCTAACAAAACTTTCTTTTTTTCTAAGTGGGACAGAAAAGGTTAAAGTTTTATCAGTAGACAAGTAGTTAATGGTTTATCCATCACAAGGTTATGAATGTATAATACCATTTTATAGCAGAGGAGATAGTCTGCACCACAACATGCCTCCACTCCACTGGGCCAGAATATTGGTTGGAATTACCTGTTGTGTAGTGACTGTGACCCTTTGTGCATTATGCATTTGGCGGCTTGTCATCAGGTTTAAAACAGGTAAGAAATACAATTCTTCACTATTTGAGCTCTATTAGACCTCTTTGGTTTGGATTTTTTTTCCCTTTCCTGAAGTGTTTAAACGTAATTACTGATAAACACGACTACATCCATGCTGTATGCTTCCTAGGTGGAAAAATTTTTCTTTATACTGATGTTTAAAGTATTTTCCCTGTAACATGTTAACACAATACAAGATTCCTCTGATATAACTTTGAGAAATGTCTTGAAATTTTCTTACTCTTCTGTTAGAAATTTATTTTTCAAAAGACAAAAATAAATCTCTAGCTAGTCTAGTAAATTTTGTTTTAAATAGGAAATATTTAACTTCATATACGTTTCTATATTTGCATATGAACAAAATGTGCTATATGGTACCTGTTCATGTTTTAATTACAACTTGCATTATAGAAAACTCTGAATATTGGAGATACTGGCCTGCATATTCTATACCTGAAAATCAGGTCAATGCACCCTCCTAAGACACTTCTGTGTGCAAACTTGGCGCATAAAACCAGTCAGTGTTTCCTCTTGACAAAATACTCACCATATTGACATGATACAAAACTATGCATGGATCTATATGCAGAATTCATAGAAAGATTCAGATATTCGTGGCTGCTTATCCAGCAGGGAGTCAGGTATGACTGAGATCAAGAAGGCTAGGGAAGAGTTTGTATGAGGATGCATTAGGTTATATTTACTTGAAGAGATTTATCAGATGTTTGTAGGGAGGGAACGTACCCAAGCCCAAGAAATAGCACATAAACAAACAGCAATTATTAACCATACATCAGTAATAACCTACTTTGCTAATACAAGAAGACACTCAGTGATTTGTTTGATTTGATGGAGCTAAACCTAGATGAGCTGGGAGTTAACTCTCAGTGCAACTCCGCTTATACTTAGGATTTACACAACTACAGGCAAACAAGCTGCTAGGAACTGGATTCAAACTGCAGCTACTTCTGGGATGGACAATACCTCCACACCTGTCTGATGCACTGGTTGCTGTGCATAGTTGTAGTGTTTCTTCCTTATTCAAACTTCAATGGCAAGTATTAGTAATAACAGTTTCCATGAAGTTTGATTAAGAAAAAAACCACCAACAGTTCATGATGACATAGTATTACACGAGAATCTTTTCGTTTTAGTTTTAAAATATATAGTCAAAATCAGTGAGATCCTTGAGTTGCTTAATGTCTGCAAAACTTAATAGACAAAGACAGATAAAAAGATGTTTTCTGAATCTTGAAATAAAAACAGAAGAACCCTGTGATTTCAAGACAGTGCCACAATTACTGGAGACTGATGAGTTTTACAGACATGACTGCATTAGTCATCTCAGGAATTCATACTTGTGAAAGACACAGATTTCCCTCTGCAGAAAAGAAAAAAATATTGTGTTACAATGGTACCTGAGACCTTGAACAGTAGGCAAGGTCACCAGGAAGCACTAGATAGAGCCACAGTTTCGACTGGCATTAACAGATCGTGCAAGTGTCTCGTCGTTGTTGCAGAGGCAAAGGTAAGACCGATGCTGTGTGCTGACACCTGCTTTCTGCTGCATGGGCAGCTCAGCCTGCACCTCCAGGGGTAAATGCCGCACTTTTTACTCCACAGCTTCACGCTTTTCTGTTTTACTGCTTTCAAAGGAGTGTCAGCCCTGTTTTCCTTTTCACCTTTGCCCTTTCTTGCACTCCTTTTGCAGCTGGTGACTAACAGTGCCAAAGCCAGATCCCAACACCCTAGCCTGGCTGTGGAAGAGCCACCACCACAGCTCTCCCTCACTGACGCCCTGGCCGGCAGCCCAGGGTCTGTGCACTTGCAGGGCAGCACTATCCACTCCCTGGTTCTGGGATCTTCTCTGTCAGATTACCCTGCTCAGTCACCTTCTGCCTGGCTGCTTCAGGCACACATTCACCAAGCAAGATAGAGGCTTGGTGCTGTGCTGCACGTCTCTCAGCATTTTGTGGGTTCCCAGGCTCCCAAACCAAAGCAAGTGGCTGAGTCCTGGTGTCACCCCTCTGCCACATGGCCCCATGCACACACCTGGTAGGTGAGCCAGTGCTGCCGGATGATGGGGCAACAGCTGTCCAACCATGCACCCATCTCCCCCAAATATAGCCATTCTACACAGCTGCTTAACTTGGGCCACCCAGATCTCAATTGCTGGAGGAGTTTTCCTTTTCTTTCTGTAAGATTTCAGCTGAGAGTCAATGTATTTTGAAACACTGATGGCTAGTGGAGACATTACCTAGTGACACATAGATTTTATTCCACTATCATCATAGACATCTGGCTGTAATGTAGCTGAGACAGCCTGAAACACAAATGCTAAATAGCAACAACATAAGTGAAAGCTGAGCGAGGCGTGCCAAGAACAGAATTACCCTTGCCATGTGGCACATCCCGTACAGTTTGCAATAATCTTCCAGTTATATGAATCCCATTAAAGTATAAGAAGTTACAAAATCTTTTTAGTTCAGTAAGAACATTAGAAATATATAACAACATGTGTTCCTGACAGCACTCTTTACTTTTGAATTTTCTGGCTTTACTCTATTTGTCAGTGTCTCAAAACACAGGCACTAAATGTCAGGTCAAAAGGCAGTCCTCAACTCCAGTTTTCTGTATTAATTCAAGGCATACACTGCATCTAGTGCACAGGTGCACAATTTTCACCATGAACCCTGTGGGAAGACATTCCAACTCCACCCTTCACTTAGGGACCAAGAGAGCTTAACTGCGAGGAAGCCTTGGTCTGTGAAGATTCCCCAGGTTTTAGAGGGAGCTCTTAGAACTTGAAGTCCATCCACCTTGAGAGCCTTATTGCAATTTCTGCAGCAGAATACCCCTTAGCTGTGCAAGATTTGCCAGTCTCTTTTTTAAGAAACTTTAACATCTTCAGAGCCTGCCAAACACAGCAAATACCATGGCACATTCAGAAATTTCTAACATCTGAGGTGTCTCTGTTATTGCTTATACTGTGCTTTTTGTTTCCTGAAGCCGTGCAGCCTGTGCAATGACTACTTGAAACAAAGCCTGCTATTTCTGCCAAAGGACAGAATAAAAATTGGCACCTGTCCCAAGGTGTGAAGAGAAGCTATGTATGAGACTGGGCCATGGGTTTTTATCTGCTTTATCCTATAATACCTACCATAATATCTCTGTCTGATTCTTAGATGTGTCCACGTCCTTGTTATCATTCTGGGTCTCTCAGCACTGCGAATCTGTGGCCCTCGTTTGCCTTTTTACTCTTGTGAAATCCTGTAGAAGTAATTTGGGCTTTTCACAGGTTCAACAGCTTGAGTTTTTGGCAGCCTGAAGCCCACACCACCACTCCTGCTCATCCAGCAGCTGCACAGAACTGTTTCCACCTACATCATTGTGGGAAAACAAATTAATGTTTGAAAGCTTTCACCTCACTTTCATGCTATTGGTTCTAGGCATAAGGAGGCACCAATGACTGAGTACCTGAGCAAGACTGTGGGTCACATGTATTTTTTAGTTGGATTTTTTTTTATATATTTTTTAGCTAAAATATGTAAATATATATATCTTGATTCTTTATTTACACAGACACTACAGATTCTGTGGTACCTCCATGCTTCTGTCTCAACGGTGGCATCTGTCAGAATGGAGCCTGCATGTGCCCAGAGGAGTGGGTGGGATCTCTTTGTGAGATAGGTCAGTACAAGTCAGGGAGCATGGGCCGCTGGCATAATTTCTGGGAACTCCTTGGCTTTGGGAGGCCTCTGGTCTTCCCCCACCCACCAAGACCTGCTCAGCAATGTCAGACCACAAGCAGTGATGTGGCTTTTCTTGCTAGGTGAAGCCACATCCTTCACCCACTTTTGCCGCTGCCGAGTAATATATCTGGGGAAGACACTACAGGTTTCAGCAGTCTGTGGCCTGTTTCTAGCCAATTTGGTCTTTGTTCGAATTCCTCTGTTCGTAGATCACAGTAACTAGAAAATCTGATTCAGACCCCAGTGGCCAATATTGCCATGTCTGGATCTGCCAGCGTTTAGGGACACCATCCAGCTCCGCACCCTGTAGGACAACGCTCGTGCTCAGCTCCTGCTGTCACCAGCAATAGTTTTGGTTGAGTCAAATTTCCTATGCGTGGCATAGCACTGGCCTGGTTGACTCAAATTTCAGTCCCCTCTGCCACAGCACTGCTGTACCTTGAGTGGGTGCTCCCAGCTGCTGCCAAGAGGGTGTCAGCTCATTGAGCTGCAGTATCTCCAGAGCTGATAATATCCCCAGCTCATGCCTTCCAAGCCAACCAACAGCCCACATTGTGGCCAGTGTGATACATAGATATGCTGTCATGTATCAGCTACTCCTTTGCCAAATTAACTCAGATGCTTGGTCAGAAGGACGTCAAAAAATCTGCAGCTTATCCAGGAAAATACTCTTGGTGAAGATTGCTGGTACATGTAAACTTCAGGTCTTCCTTGTCATTTCTCTGATGACGGGATGGGTAGCACATCCATCAGCCAACGATCGATTGGATAGGTTCATGATGGATTGGAACATTTGGGCAAAATGTTTCAGAGACGTTGGCTTAAATAAAATAATCATGGCTGGGATTTCAGCATTGGAAATAAACATTTATGATTACTGTAATTCTGTATATTCACTCCTCTGCTATTCTGTATTTGATTTGCTGCAAATTGCCTTAAATAATAGATTTATGCAGTTGTTGTTATTAAAATATATGAGGTAAAAATGTTTGGAAAGACATCACTAACTTGAAATAATAACAAACATTACTCCATTTACAAAATCTGAATTTTAGTCTGTTTTCATGAGGAACATTTATACTGCCCATCTGTTTGTTGTTCCACCTTCTTGGTAACGTTAACTTGCTCACAAGTTCAACTAAATTCACTAAATGGTTATAGTTCTTAAAGGTCTTAAGATCCAATGAGTTTTACACATATCCCTAGTTGGATAGAGAATACCAACTCTGTAAATACCTCACCGAGAAAAAGGCAAGGAGACTGACCCCAGCAGTGAGTGACCCGTAAAGATCATCAAGTCCAGCTCCCAAAGTCAAACTCTTCTTGGCAGCACCAGATGGTAAAGCAAGGGGCAGCAGTCAAAAATTGCAGATTGAAAGGCTGAGACTGAGCATAAAGAGAAATGTTTTGGTTAGAAAGGCAATATATCACTGGAACATGTTGCTTAGTGGGGCTGTGGAGTCTCTGGCCTAAATGTCCTCCAGAAGTTCCTGCCACCTCATATTTTTGAGACACCTCACCCTGATAATCACCTCCTGGCAAGTGAGGCTCAGATATGGTGCTATAAGGCAGACCTAATCTTTGCAGAGTCATGTGTTCATAACCATCATCATTCCAATACCTGAAAGGCGCCTATAAGAAAGCTGGGGAAGAGCTGTTCACTAGGTCATGTAGCAATAGGATGAGGAGTAATGTTTTTAAACTAGAAAAGGGTAAATTTAGGTTGGATATTAGGAGAAGTTCTTCAATACGAGGGTGATAGATCACTGGAACAGGTTGCCCAGGGAGGTGGTGGAGGCTCCTGGAGATATTCAAGGTCAGGCTTGATGGGGCTCTGAGCAACCTGATCTGGTAACATTGTCCCTGCTCACTGCAGTGGAGGTTGGACCAGATGATCTTTAAAGGTCCCTTCCAACCCAACACATTCTATGATTCTGTGATTCTATGATTTCCATAGAAGGAAAGTATCACTGTGTCATGGGAAACTGAGACCTCATAGAAAATGAGACCCCATAGAAAACAGGACCCAAAGAAAGTTACGGGATATGGCAAGGAAGCCCAGAGAACACACCAGGTCTCCTGAGCTCCCCTCAGGACCCTGACCATAAGTATGCTGCTTTGACTCAGCTCTGCTAACAGGTCACAGTCAGCTGAAATATGGTCCAAATTAGCAGAAGTTAGCAAAAACAGGACATTGCAAGTCCTAAGACCAAGCAAAAACTTTCTGCCTGTGTGCTGCAGTATTTTTTTAAAATGCTTGCAGCACTGCAAGGCAAATTTGTGTTAACTTACAGAAGTATGGTATGACATGAGAATGCAATAGGCTGCTGCACTGGGTCAGGTCATGGGTCCACTAAGCTCATCATCCTGTGCTCAGAAGTAACCAGTATCAGGTTCTTGGACAAGGCATGGGGTTTGGAGTGGCTATCCTGTCCCGTTCCACCAGGTTGCGGGGCAGCATCTTCCTGGGCCAGAAGCTGAGCCATCATGGTTCAGAGCCATCAAAGGACCGCCCTCCATTAATTGCCCAAATCCCATTTGAAAATGTGTATTTTTGCCACTGTTGTATTCTTTTAAATTGCTCCTTGTATGAAAAATATTTTATCTGGATATATGTTTTATTTTCCTTTTGCGCAGTTAATTTTTGTGAAGCCAGTACTTTCACAGTGAATATTTCTGAAAGCATTATAAAAATCCTTACTTTTGAACGGATTATAGTGGGTAAATACGGCAACTCCAAAGAAAAATGCGAACCTGACACTGTGAATGGTATGTGTTTCTTTCCTTTCACTTCTACTTCCCAAAAGTAAATGTAAGGACTGTGAAAGGTGTTGGATTATTAGACCAGACGAAAGATGTGTTTCTGCAGCTCTAGCATAACGAAACCTATCTGAATGACGTCAGTCACTCTAACAAGATTATGTATATGAGTAGAAAATACAAGTTCTAAAAAGAACAATATGTAGTTAAATAATTGATGGTCCCTTGTAACTCTTAAAGGCAAATATTTTACGTGCAAACAGAAAATAACACTGTGTCACACCCACAGTACAGTTTTAATTCCCAATTAGGTCATGTACATGTGAGTGAGTGTTTCTGTACTAAATGCTTATCTTTCTGTTTTTACAAAATTACAGGTAACGCTTCCATAGCAATCCGGATGTGCTCCAGAGAAGAGAGAATTCCTACTTTAGAGCTCCCCAAAATTCTGAATTGCAATGAAAATCTGGACTCCCTAGCATCACAGGTAATCTTAAATTGCTATTTAAAAAATGTCTGAGATTTTGCATCATCCCAAGGAAAAAAAAAAGTGACAGGAAACTGAGGCAGGAAATACATATTTGTATTGTATTTCTTAAAACTTTGCAGAAAGCAAAATAACCATCAAAGCCTTTTTCAGTGGAATTCTTGGCACGTGCCTGCTATGCAAATGGCCTGAATTTCCATAGGTGATTATTTTATTTTGCCTGAACACAGCATCACATTTCATATTTTTTAACTGGCCTGGAAGTTCCTCAGTCAGGTTCCCAGTTCACAGCAAACACCTCCGAATGGAGGCTATGTCAACCCAGGATACTAAATTGGTGAGAAACTGGAAGGAAACTGGAAGTGAAGACTGGCATGAGGGAACAAAGTGATGCTGACACTGGTATGTTAGTAATGATTAAAAGCAAAGTCTCTCCATACAGTTCTGTGACCAGCTGAACGTGGACATAACACTTCTGTCCCTCAAGAATTCAAATTCAAAACTCTTGTATGAATGAGAAACCTTCCTGATAAAATCCATAACCCCCTAAGCCTTGCTTTAAGGCTGAGCTCTACCATATCTACAAGGCATGAAGAGCTGAACATGACTAAGCATATTACAGATGGTGACTGCTTTTCCTCTTCTGCTTCTGTACTTCATTTCCTTATCACTGGGCCCAACTGAAAAAAAAATAAATAAAGAGAAAAGAAACTGGCTACAATCTCTTTAAGAGAAGTCCCTTTCACCATGCATTTTTTCTTGACTATTGTACACTTCGCCTGCCTAGATTCTTTGATAGGTAACCCTTGAGATCAAGACTATATTTTCCCAGTACATAGCCTTCAATAAATGTCTAATTCTCTCTATAGTAATACAAAATATTAGTATCAGCTATTTCTAATACTGCTACAATATAAGGCCAGTCTGCAGCCATTAGTAATTTGGGATTTTGTTACAAGTAGTGACCTCGTGCTGCCATCTAGTGAGCCTAGGGCAGCTCCGGGTGCAAAGGTTTAAAAGGATTTTATTCCTTTTAAATAGAATCATAGAATCATATAATCTTTAAGGTTGGAAGAGACCTCTAAGATCATCAAGCCCAACCATCAACTTAACACCACCATGCCCACTAAACCATGTCATGAAGTGCCACATCTACACATTTTTTGAACACTGTGGGATGGGGACTCCACCACAGCCTGTTCCAGTGCTTGACCTTTCTTTCAGTAAAGAAATTTTTCCTAATATCCAATCTAACCCTCCCCTTGAGACCATTTCCTCTCATCCTATCACTAGCTGTGAGAGAGACTGACCCCCACCTCACTACAATCTCCATTCAGGTTGTTGTAGAGAGAGATAAGGTCTCCCCTCATTCTCCATTTCTCCAGACTAAACAATCCCAGTTCCCTCAGCCGCTTCTCATAAGTCTTGTGCTCCAGACCCTTCACCAGCTTCGTTGCCCTTCTCTGGACATGCTCCAGCATCTCAGTGTCCTTCTTGTAGTGAGGGGCCCAAACTTGAACACAGTATTCAAGGTGCATCACCAGTGCTGAGTACAGAGGAAGGATCACTTCCTGGCTCCTGCTGGCCACACTATTTCTGATGCAGGCCAGGATGCTGTTGGCCTTCTTGGCTACCTGGGCACACTGCTGGCTCATGTTCAGTCGCTGTCAACCAGTACTCCCAGGTCCTTTTCTGCCTGGCAGCTTTCCAGCCAGTCTTTCCCAAGCCTATAGGGCTACATGGGGTTATTATGACCAAAGTGCAGGACCCAGCACGTGGCCCTGTTAAACCTCATATAACTGACCTCAGGCCATTGATCCAGCCTGTCCAGGTCCCTCTGCAGAGTCTTCCTACCCTCAGACAGACTAACACTGCCATCCACTTTGATTTTGTCTGCAAACTTACTGAGGGAACACTCAATCTACTCATTCAGATTATTGATAAAAATATTAAACGTAACTAGGCCTGAAACTGAGCCCCAGGGAACACTGCTTGTGTCCGGCAGTCAAGTGGATTTAATTCCGTTTATGACAACTCTCTGTGCTTGGCTGTCCAGCCAGTTTTTAACTTAGTGAAGAGTAAACTTGTCCAAGCCATAAACTGCCAGCTTATGGGAAACTGTGTCAAAGGCTTTACTAAAGTCCAGGTAGGCAACATCCACAGTCTTTCCCTCATCCACTAGGTGGGTCACCAGGTCATAGAGGGAAATCAGGTTGGTCAGCCAGGACCTGCCTTCCATGAACCCATGCTGGGCCTGATCACCTGGCTGTCTTGCACATGTCGTGTAAGTGTATTCAAGATGAACCAGTACATAATCTTCCCTGATACAGAGGTCAGGCTGAGAGGGCTGTAGTTCCCGGGATCCTCCTTCTGACCATTCTTGTAGATTTGCTTCACACTAGCAAGCCTTCTGTCATCCGAGACTTCCCCAGTTAACCAGCACTGCAGATAAATGATAGATAGTGGTTTGGCAAGCTCTTTCTCCTCTCTCTCAGTACTCTTCGGTGGATCCCATCTGGCCCCACAGACCTGTGTGTGTCCAGGTGGCGTAGCAGGTCATTAACTGCTTCCTTTTGGATTATGGGAGGTTTATTCTGCTCTCCACCCCTGTCTTCCAGCTCGGGGAAGGACGGGGGGCAGGCTGAATACCTTGAAGATAGCTCCTCTGACTAACAGAGACTGAGGTGAAGAAGGCATTAAGTACCTCAGCGTTTTCCTTATCCTTGGTGGCAATATTCCCCACTGTATCCACTAAAGGATGGACATTCTCCGTGGCTCTCTTTTTGTTGTTAATGTATTTGTAAAAACATTTTTTGTTATCTCTTACCACAGTGGCCAGATTAAGTTCTAGCTGGGCTTTTGCTTTCCTAATTTTCTCTCTGCATGACCCAACATATATTCTATATTCTTCTTGTGTTGCTTGTCCCTTCTTCCAAAAGTGATATGCTCTCCTCTTTTTCCTGGGTTCCAGCAAAAACTCCCAGCTCAACCAAGCCAGTCATCTTCCCCAATGGTTTGTCTTACAGCACATGGGGACAGCCTGCTCCTATGCCTTTAAGACTTCCTTCTTGAAGAAAGCCCACCCTTCCTGGACCCCTTTGCCCTTCAGGGCTGTCTCCTAAGGGACTCTCTTGACCAGTGTCTTGAACAGGCCAAAGTCTACCCTCTGGAAGTCCATGGTACTGATTTTGCTGACTCCTCTCCTTAGTTCACCAAGAATCAAGAACTCTATCATTTCATGGTCACTAAGCCCAAGCCTGCCTCCAACCACCACATCTTCCACCAGTCCTCTATTTGTAAATAGCAGATCAAGGGAGGCACCTCCCCGGTGGGCCCACTTATCAGCTGTGTCAGTAAGTTACCTTCCACACACTCCAGGAACCTCCTAGACTGTTTCCTCTCTGCTGTGTTTTATTTCCAGCAGACATCCGGTAAATTGAAGTCCCCCACAAGAACAAGGGCTAGTGATTGTGATATTTCTCTTAGCTGCTTGCAGAATGCTTCATTTGCCTCTCCATCCTGGTTGGGTTGTCTATAACAGACTCCCAGCAGAATATCAGCCTCATTGCCCTTCCCCCTCATCCTCACCCATACGCACTCGACAAATACAAATATTTATTTTGAATACAAGGACATGCTATAAGTCAGAAGTGAAAATATAGTGAAAACAGGTGTTCTTGATGTACTGTTTGTTCATGGTACAGATGCAGATGTTTTCAAGCCAAATAATATAATCTCCAGTAATTATAAATATGAATTTCCTTTCTCCCTGTGCAACACATTCAAGTTTCTTTCCTACATTTGGAAGCTTTATAAACACTTCAGAGCTGCATGAGCAAATTAATCTTGATTTTGATAGCTTCCCAACATAAACAATTTGAGAACAATTCAGTTATTGAAACTATTCATTTAAGCTACTCATTGACTGGATTAGAAAAGAGACTACTTGATAAACTGTTTAGTTGGCCTCCATAGCTTACAGAGAAAATTATCTGGATGATTAGCAGATTTTCCATCTCTTTGTTACTGTTATCTAGCTATACCTTCATATAACATATAGCTAATGCCTCATTCTTTTCTTGTGTTTAGACTCTTAACATACATTTACACTCTAGCCAGTACATGCTGACTGACTCAAACTGGACCAAATGAGTGCTTCTAACAATTCTTATTACTATATCCAGCATCAGAATATTTCCTGTGTTTTTTTCCTACATTTATTCCAAGCTGACACCATATACAATGTACTGAAGTGAGGACAATGTTCGTGGTGCAGAGTATGAGCACTGTATTGAGAAGCACTATGATTCCAGATGACATTTCTCAAGTTCCTGTGATAGCTTTTCAAAACTTTAGTTCTGGTTATTTAAGGAATAGCGAAAAGTGTACAGAAGTTCATAGACTCAGAAGCTCAGTAACTCAAAGACAAAGTGGAGGTTTTGGTGTTGTGTACAGCTAACTCATGGCAAGGTGTGGAGGACAACAGGGCCAGGCTCTTCCTTTGAGGTGCAGTTTTAGGAGGAGTGGCAACAGACACAAGTGGCAACATGTGAAGTTCCAATTAGATAAGAGAAAAATTTCCCCTTGAGGCTGATCAAACACAAGCAGGTTACTGTGGGGAGTTGTGGATTTTCAAAGCGAAACCCTGAGCAGCCTGGTATCAGCCAAGTCTGCTGGACTATTGGACCTCCAGCACTCCCTTCCAACCCAAGTTACTCTGTGAGTCCATGAAATCACGCCCTAGGTAGAATCTGCAAATGCCACCTACTTGACAAGAACAGAAACAAGTTAGACCAGCAATTACTTGTATATTTTGATTTTATGTTGGTGGTGACTCCTTTTCCTTTTCTCATTTTCTTTCTGTTGAATGGCCTTCTCCTAATAGGTTGCAACTGCAGACTCCAGCAATGTTTCAGCTATTGCAAGTAACACTCAAATTCTCACCTCCATGCCAGACCAACTGACCACACAGAACATCTCTGCTGCTGCAACCATTGCAGTACAGATTCTGAAAAAGCCAAATGTTTCAGAAGACTCTCAGGTGAGATTTATTATGACTAACATATGTTTTTTATGGCTTAATATTTGGGATATCAATTCTGTCCCTCCCTCCACCATCAGCAGGGACACTCTCTAAGTGCTTTCTTTTAACTGTACATAACCATACGACCAAATGTATTCATTCTGCCATTTAGCCGAGTTATTTAAGTGGCCCTGAGTGCATACTTGTGGGATCCTTGCTGGGTCAGTTCTCAGAACAGAGTGCAATTTTGTTTCTTATCAGCTATTTAGACGTGCATATATCTGAAATTCTAATATAAGCATCATTCAATGTTTAAGTTCATAATTTAATCTTTATTGTCTAAATTAATAAAAGCATGGTATTTATGAACCCATTGTCACAAAGTTTGTGTTCTTTCAAATGACATCCTGTACTTAGTTTACTCTGTTACGTGTATCTTCAAGCAATGCTTGTTGTTTCTACTTTGCCCATCCAGTATGTAGCACATAGGGTGATTTATTTCAATTGCATTTGATTATTGCCTTTTTTCCTGCTTGTCTCAGGCATCTGTGGCAGTAATGGCTACAGTGAGTCAGCTCTTGGATGCCAATGAAACAGAATTCATCCACAATAATCTCGTCAACGTTACAACAAGGTAACTTTAGCTTTTGCCCTTTTTATTAGATGCAGTAAACTGCATTTTCCCTTCTGTTTCAGGATGAAAGTGGTTCATGGACAAGTAAAAACTTCTTTAGTGTTCAAATCTAGTGGGCGATGTGATTGATAAAGTAGATTTATACCAGAATACACAATTTTGACTGGATTTTTCTGCTTTGGAGAAAGGATGAGGATAGGGAATGAGGAGTGGTTCCTGCTGGAGAGGAGTCAGAGAGGAAGCTCAGAAACTGCACCTGTAGCCGTATATTAACAAATAACGACAACTTTTATCCCACTCATCATCTCACTGCAGCCTCACGAAAACAATGGAAGCATTTTCTTTGACTGGCAACATCACACAGCCCAACGTTGCGATCCAGTCTGTCCCACTGAAACTAAACTCCTTTACGATTTTGTTTTCAGCACAGAGAGGTAAGCCTGGGTATGTTGTTGGACTTACCTGGACAAGGCAGTACATACCATAAATCTTAATGCATCCACTGCTAATTTTTGCAGATACAGCACTGGGATATTATCAGTCAACAAAACTAGAAATACAGGAAAATGTTCCTGGGCTTCTTAGTGACCCCAGTACTGAAGTTCAGATACTGCTCAACATTACAAATAACAGTAAGTTCTTTCTCCTACTGAAAACTGTGCCTGGCAAAATTTTAAATGAATATTCACTAAAAATATCCTTTGGAAAAAGAACTCTTAGCTAATATAAACAATTACATGTTGTTTTTTTTATGCATGCTGTGCCATACTGTGGTACAAGAAATGCACATTATTTATAGAAAAATGCACATGTACATGTAATGGCCAGAATGCTTTCAGTGTTTGGAAAATTTTCATTTCTTTTGTTTTCTAAAATTGAGAAAGTAGAGAATCTTTGACCATACCTCTACAGACATCGAGATCCAAGAGCTAGTACCTTGCCCGAAATCCAAAGACATCGACTGTTTCAACTAAGATTGCTACTACTGTCAGGTGTCAGTCAGGACATATACATCCTTGCACCTACATATTGGGATAGTCTTTAATGGCATGGTAACACAAGATTTTTCTGGATGTCAATTACACAGACTCTGTGGTGCTCAGAAGAGAAATTGATGTCACACAGGGGAAAAAAAAAGCAGCGTATAGTTCCCCTGCTTAATTTGCTGCAAAAGTTGGTGGGTATGGGGGAGCTGAGCTTTAAACATGTGCATTTTTATGACATGGTAAAAATTGCAAGTGTTTCACACTGGGCACCTGAAACCAGCAGACTTGTCTTCAGTCTCTTTGTATAGTGACAGTAACATTAAGACATCCCAGCACAAGAATATAACAAAGGACAATCTCATGGAGCACTGAGACACTGTATTGCTGAACATTGTATGTATACTGGCCAGCAGGGAAATGAATTATTCAGCGCTCTCACCAGAGTCAGAAAATTCTCCAAGAGATAAATCAAGTAGCCCCACACACCCAGCAATGAGGATAAAACAAACACTGAATAGCTCATTAACTAGTCACTGTTCTTTCTACTCACTGTTTCAGACAACAATCCTGTGGAAAACCAGTCTGATCATGTAATTTAAGTCTTCATCATAATGCCTGTATGTCATAACACTTCCCTCAAGAAAGGTAGATTGAATGGACAGCTTGTCCTGAAAAGAAAAAGAGTTCTTCAATATTAAATGCACAATTGTGACATTTTGTAGATATAAAGTTACATTAGTCTCTCCTGATGATCAAATCAGTCTCGCTTGATCTTAAATAAAAAGTATAAAATAAAGAACAAAATCCATTATATGAACAAGGATTTTTGCTTACTCACAAGCAACAGTTAGGACTAGCAATTTAATCACTTAGATGAAATCTCTCTGATTTGGAAGAAGAATGCAAAAGAAATGAGTCCAAAAGTTGGATCTCAAGTCAAAAGTCAAATCAGCCTCTTTCGTCCTCTGAATTCCTACTAACTGTAAATGTCCCTGGTGTTACTATTTTTTATTTAGTGTCATTAAAAGCCTGACTATTTGGAGTATGTGCATGTATCAGGATTTAGGATACATTTTCTTCATTACCAGTATTTTTCCCCAGAAATTACATTAAGAGAAGGGTAGTAAGTATTTTCACACTCCACCTCAGCAAAAATTGAAGATTACTCTCTTCAGATTCATGTGAAGAGAAGCTCTTCTCTACTTCTTAAACGGATTCTAAACAAAAATCTGCTGTAAATACTGGATGTGTGAAACAGCATAGCATAGGCTTCTTCAAAAGCACCAGCTTCTCTGATATCCATACCTACTTTTCTGTTTGCCTTCTGAAGGTTCATCAGACAGGGGAAAAGTTGGCTTTGTCCTATATCAAAATGACAAACTCTTCCAGTCAAGGATTTACAAGAGTCGCAGTAGTTTCTCTAAACAAATTATCTCTGGCAACATTGATGGTGGAAGAACCAGTGGTGTTGAAATAGGCTTCAGTCCCAAGGTAAGCCTCTGCAAGAAATGCCATGTTCAGTGTGATTAGAGGCTGCCCTTGCCCTACTACCTGTCTTTAGGACTTTAAGAAAAGACACATGCAAAAGGTTTTTTTGGTATACTGCTTTGATTTCCGGCAATAAGCAGCTGAGAGAGTTAGTGTGATGTACAGGTGACACTATAAGTGAAACATGAAGGGTATTTAGATAACATGGCATAGAGAATATTTTTCCACTTTTGTATTTAACACCTGATGTTACTGACTCAGCACTGCTAAACTAGGATGTTCGCAAGCAAAACTGTATTCCTTAAAAAGTCATAGGTATAACAGAGTGGATTTGTCCTAGGGTAGATTTGTCCTAAATCAAGAATGAGAAAAGCCAGGTCCCTGGAGGACAATATTTCTTTCTAGAAGTCTATCACAATTTCTTGAAAACATGAAAAAGTCAATATGACTGGCTCAGCCCAATGCACCTGCCAATGGGGGAGTGCTCATTTTTCACATGATCTGTTAACTCCTGCTTCCAGTTAAAATCACTGCGTGTTTTGTTTTGACTTCCTCCCCCAGGAACTGATTCCAGATGTTACTGTTTTCTTGTAGGAAATACTCTATGTGAGTCCTCACTTGTCAAAACAACAGGATTTTTAGATAATATATACTCATATCTAGCAAGTTTTTTTCCAGAAAACAGTAGTTGACTGCTTCTTACACTATTTAACAAAGGTTTAAAGCTCAAACACATGCATATGAAAGAACAGTAATAATCATAATGGATCTATACAGTTAAGTGATCTGGGAAACACGTGTCATTTCTAAAGAAATCAGTGAAACGAACTTATAATTAATATTTTTACTCCTACTTTTATTCCTTATTTTTAATTGAACTACCTAGAAGTGTGAATAGCTGCTTTCACTATTTATTTGCACTTCAAGCTGCTTGTTGCTTTTTAAAAAGCAGTTCTAATTGCACTACCTTACGAAGTTATGTTATCTGAAAACTACTTCATGCAGTTTGACATATGACTGCATGAGCACTGCTGTGGTACAGGAGAGGAGTGGATGGTTCATGGCATTTATAGTTGTTTGCTTCCTGTTACAGTGTGGATTCAGCTCCAGTTGGCAGTAATTTAATGCTACTAATATCTAAAAGCTGTTGTTTGGCCTATGCAGAATTCATTTGGCACTTGTTTGGTGCCTAGCTGATGTGTGTCTGAAGCATAATTACTTTAATAATTCACAGAAATGGGTAATTTCACTAGCACTCTTGACTGAGAAAGGACAAAGTTCAAACTGCCAAATTATGCTATTATTGATATCCTTCATAAGTTTTACTGGAAACCCCAGAAATCTCTTAGTAGCTGTCAGCTTTCCTTTCAGAGGATAATTGTCAGTACTTGCTGGTACATATCTCTTTATGTTTCTATAGCCAGTTTTTCTCCTTGCAATCCCAATCCACAGTACAACACATCTGAACTGCAGTTGCGTGATCATGCCTGTGTCTTCTGGGACTACACTGTCAACGACTGGAGCACTGCTGGCTGTGCAAAAGGAAGAGATCAGTTCTTGAGATGCAGGTGTAATCACACTACTAATTTTGCTGTCCTGATGGTAGGGGTGTTGTCCTTTCTTGAATGGAAAGAGTGTGGTTTTTTTCCTTTTCTTTTTTGTTTGTTTGTTGGGTTTATTTTGTTGTTGTTGTTTGCTCGCCTTCAACTGTTCTCTGACTTTTAACACCAACATGCCAATATAAGGGCTTAGGCATGCTGAGCTAGAAGGCACATGAGTTTACGTCCTGTACTTGCTTCTAACCTGTGGAGAGTTGGTAAACTGAGACATGTGAGTTATTCCCAGATTGCTGGAAAACCAAACACATCCTCAAGTCCTGCCCACCTCTGGCACAAATTGTGGCAGCACCAACCTGCCTTTGCACTCCAGCAGCAGGGAAATGCTGGCACAATTCATTCCCCAGGCTCAGCTATGGTAGCCTCCAGCTCTGCACCTCTATTGCTGGTTGTTAAATGAATGTATGCCTAAAGACTAAAGTGCCCTGAGATGAACAGTAGAGCAGCCTGGGGTCTGGGCTAGCTGCGGCACTGCCTTGTGCTGAGTAAATAACTCAAAGTACTTAGCATTAACGATCTCCTTTGTTAATATGTTTATAAAAAGCAATCACTCTGTAAATATTAAGCTTGCTACCATTAACTTTTATATATTGCCCTCTTGTACTACCAAGATTAGGAATGACTGCCTCTGTCTGACATTTGTCATTCTTTCAGTATTTGTTTCAGCTTCTCTAAATAAAACATTTCCTGAATAAAATCATATATCTGTGGTGACTGACATCAGCAGTGCTAGGATTTCAGAGTTTCTTTTTACTCTGTCTTCAAAGAACAGCATTTCCATGTTTGCAAGATTTACTTGTTTCTGTATTTCCCTTTATTTTATGCATATCCTTATTGCATAGAACGATATTCTAGAAAAGATTCCCATTCATTTATGCAGACAACAGTCGTTTCTGTTTCACTGACTACATTTGCATTTAATTGCTGCTTTATTGTCACTATACAAAGACTAGTTTTGATTTCCAATTATTTACATCTTACCTTAGACCTTTTCCTATGAAACGAAAATTCAGAATGCGCACCAGTACAAAAATTTAAAACTACTTTTTCCAGTTCTGTGTCACCTTGCATTTTTCTATCAATAGTTTAGTCTGCTATTTTACTAAATATTCAATTGACATTGTTAAGTCTCTTTTTGGCATTCTTCACAAGCTTCTCTAGTTTTGAGGTCCAAATAATTTTGTGTGATCTGAAAATTTTGGCAGTGGCTAGCAACAGTCATAACTTTACTAAAACATTTTTGGTTTTAGTGTGCAACTAGAAACAAAAATTTTAGAATTAAATTTACTTCTTCTCGTCTTATAACTGACGCAATTTCATTTCTAGGCCTTTCAGATCAAATATAAATATGCAAAGCCTTTGGAGTATATAACTTACACTGGCGTTGGATTGTCCATGGCTGGTCTGATCATTACAATTTTGTTTCAAATATTCACTAGGTAAGAGTGAAGATGTAAAACTGCAAGTATTTTACATTAAGTTACTATATTTTGGTCTGTATATAGTTTGAGGAAAACAGAAACAGTAGTCAGTTTAGAAGATTTTGCAATATTACTTATCAGCAAATAACATTTAAAAAGCCTTTCATGTAGCATAGCTTGGGAAGCAAGTATGGCTTCCTGGATAAAGTGAAGACACGAGATGTCTAGTCATGCCACTCACCTAGATGAAACTTGAACCTGTTAATGTTAATCTTTTAACGTGAGGATATATTATGTATTATTATTGAACAAACCCACCTTCAAAACTGTGAAAATATATGAGTATGGAATAGCCTAGTATGGTAAAAGGCCAAGCCTTTTGCAGGAAACACAGGGCATGGCCACTAACAAGAAAAATGTTTCCATCACTTTGACAGGATAGCTCACCAGCTATAAGATAATAAAGCAGGCAGCACATGCTACTGAGGATCAGGTCAAGGGCTGATCATTTTACCATAGGGTCCCATGATCATGTCTAGAAGTCTGATCTCCAGGTAGTGTCCCAAAGTGACATTTGACACATCTACATGCGGTAAAGGCAGTCTGCCATTTCTGTTGCATCTCATGTTCTCCCACTGCACCACTGACATCTGTTAGTACCCTGGTCTGGTAGTTGACAATACAGACCCAGCACTGTATCATTACTACACTGACCCATGCTACACATAGTTCATTGCTCTCACTTAAAACGTACAGCAATTTTAAAAATGCACAACAACTTAAAAAATGTACAACAGTATTCCACCACTAATATGACCTCCTTTTTATTATTCTGTACACCCTGTACTGTGATAATACAATGTCTAATCAGTTATTTTTCTTCTAGCCAGCTACCAATACTATTATGTTGACGTCTTAATTTAAAGCTAGTCATTTCAGCCAACTGTCAGATCGCTTAGACTTTTAAGCATTCATATAGAAGCATAGATGTTTTTCCACAAGTTCTCTTCTATCCTGTTTAAATGATACTCTGCTTTCTGTTGCCTATTTGACAGCTTCTCTACTCTACTGCCTTTTGTTTATAAAACCTCTGTAGCAAACAGTTGATTTCAAAGCATACTCATTATGCAGCAATATAGATTAGGTACACTGCTTGTGCTACAGTTTTGTTGTAAGAGACTTGAATCAAATACAATTTCAAATACAAATACCAATACAGCAAACTTCCTTGATGGACATGTCCGTGACTAATGTTGTCATGTGATTCCCCTTGAACAAGGAGCAAAGTCATGCCAACAGAGTTGTAGTCATCATAAATGCAAACATGTTTCATCCTGCTTGCACTAATGTAGATTTGAAGCAATTCCATCACGGTCAATGTATTTAAGATTGTAGGAACTTCTAGACTCTGCCTTTGAAATGGATTTATAAGACTGCATTTTGAAGTGGAGGTTTATTATTCTCTTGTACCTTAAGGAGTATTTAGAAATACTTGCAAAAAAAAAAAAATGTAAGTGGAAAAAAGAAAATGCATCCCAACCTCTGTCGGAAATGATCCAGTCCTAAAAGGTGCTGGGTATATATATAAATGAGGAAATACTTTAATTTTTTTCTTATTTTGCTTTACATCTTTCTCCTAAATGTATTTCTACTAACAGGAAAACCAGAAAGTCATCTGTAACGTGGGTGTTAGTGAGTTTCTGCTTCTCTATGCTAATTTTTAACATCATCTTCATCTCTGGAATTGAAAATCGAAATGCCAGGAATCACAGCAGTGATACCACCAGCTACTACCAGCAATACCTTCCTTACAATACTGCCAGTAACACCTTGCTCACATCTGATGTGGTAGATCCTCCTGCAGACTCCTGGTGTACGGCTGTGGCTGCCCTACTGCACTACTTTTTGTTGGCAACATTTATGTGGACAGCACTCAATTCTGCACAGTTGTACTTACTGCTGCTTAGAGCCATGAAGCCCCTGCCTGGACACTTCCTCATAACCATATCAGTAATTGGATGGGGTAAGATTTAAAGCTATATATGTTGCAATTCTTACCAAAGTATCAGTACATAGTACATTCAGGGAGAGTTGTAAAGATAGTAGATCGATAGAGAGCAATTATAATCAGTATCTCTCTGGTCTAGCACAACATGCTTTAATAAATAATCTCCTGTTACTGCTCGCACTACTGGAATAAGCTGAGCCTGTTTTCATTGTCCTGACACAACACCGAAACTGATAACTTGTTCACTGGCACAGCGTGTGTGGGAGAGATTTTCACAGTAATGAACGCATTCAACAATCTCTTTCTGTAAACTAAATTAAAAAATCTTTCAGATGCAGTGATTGCATATATGAACTCAAATTCTTAATTCAGATATCTCTGAGATTCCTCATTACCTCAGCCAGAGCCTTGCATGCATCCAAAAGCAATGAGTTACTTACATAATTTGTTAGATATTATTTATTAATAAACAAAGAGCACACTCTTAAGACAGTACAGGAGTTAGCAGCAACACTTCAAGCTGCAAAGGATCTACTTTGAGGACTGCAGAATGCACAACGATGCCTACTAGGTAAAAGAAAAATCTCAACATTCTTCTATAAACTCTTCAAATACAGTGTACAGGAGTATATGCCTTTTCCACGTTGTGCATTCAGCTTGTATGGTGTGTTGTTTCTGTGGCATCTACCAAGCAGTTTTAGATTCTCACTGCTTTATTATTATGTTTTGCATTTGGGTGGAGGTAGATGCAATTTCTCTAAAACTTTTAGAATTTGGACTGCACGTGCAAGCCAGAAAATTTTCACTGAAAGCCGTTTGTCTATGCGGCACTGTGCTCCATGTATATTCACACAGTAGCACAGCTTTAGGCTCTTCAGTGTCTTGCCACAGGTTACACACATCTAAAATAGCAGGATTCTGACTCACTGCTTTTCAGACCTACTTTGAGAGCACAGCAAATATTTGGCAGTCTGGAAAATTGCTAGTAGGGATAAAGGAAGAACTGACCTTAAGAAACATGTTTATTTCCTAGAGAAAAACTCATGTGGGAAGCTCCTTCCCATGAGATGTGCCACTTAGACTCTTGCAACAGGTAGGCAGGAGACATGCAAGACAGAAAGCGAAGCAAAGGCATCGAGGAGACAGCTCCACACTGTCATGTTCCTCAGATGGCAAAATCTACCCTTTGCATCAGGCTGGTGTGAAATGTGACTGTGCTTGGAGCAGAATTTTCTTAAATTCCTTTCCCGCTGTCAACAAGAGGGTAGAATTGCACAGCTGTGATGAGGGAGTCAGCTAGAGCACATGAAAGTTTGTTGTCTCTGGAAGCTACATTTAAGCTCTTTAATGGCAAAAATCAGCAAGACATGGACGTGAGCCGTCCTTCAGAAAAACAGTGCTGACAACCCTCAGTTTTGCCTTTTCCTCTAGGCTATAGAAAACCCACTTAGCTTAGTGCAAGGAAGATAAAACAAAACCATTGAAATCTGTGAATTTTAGGAGGCAAGAAGCTATTTGTGTGGAAGGGAGATAAGGTAAGCCTATGCAACCAAACAATAAATTGCTAATGTCTCTCCTATTAATTAGGAATCCCTGCTGCAGTGGTTGCAGTAACACTTGGAGCTACTTACAGAGAAGGAAAAGCTTTAAACTACCGGCAGGAAGAATTGTAAGTTTATTTATTATAACAATACTTGCTATTCCACACCTTTTGTGATGGCTTATTATTCATACAAGTCCAGATTTGTTGCTGCCATTTTGTATATTTAAGTACTTAGAAGGAAACAAAACTCTTTACTCAAGCTAAACATTCTCTACAAGGAATTGCAGTTTCTCCTCTTTAAGGATTTAGGGTGCTAGATCCACATCTGCCTTGAATCCTCCTGCAAGATCCCCTATGACTTTAAGTGGAAGCTGTGGACACTCAGGCAAACTGAAATTCAAGACCTTCAGTGTGTAACTGCATTCTGTACCTAAGCTGAGTCCCACTGTTTAACTAAAATCATTCTGGCCAACATAACTATATCCCTATTTACTCAATGCTTTTTATATCTGTATTCATTTAAGTGTCCACATACCAAAGAAGGAGTATCAGGCTAACAAGGTACCTTGGTGATATGGATGATCCAGAACAAAGGTAGACTTCCTTCAGAAATGTAAACACACATACCCTTCCACATGGTGGCCATCTGATGATACTTGTTTAGGGAGTGTTGACTTCTAACTTGAGATTATTTGGCAATGAAAAAAATGGTAAAGATTATTGCAGGATAACTCTGTCCTCCTGAAGCTGCCTGTTTTTGTTTCAACCTTTGTCCTTTAGGTCTCCTCTACTACTTTTAGCTCTGCTATAATATATACTCTAAAAAGAAACTTGCATATGGTGGTCAAGTATCTACTTGGGTTAGCTATATTGCACCTTATTATATTTCTCTATACAGTTTGTTTAATACAACACTTTGCATTCCCCAGGTCTTTCAGGATCAAAATTGCAATATTATTTTATTTTGTTTTGGTATTCTGAATAATGTCTCTAACAAGTCTTTTGAAATGGCCTCTCTTTCCATTAAAAGTTGCTGGCTTGCAGCACTGGATGAAAATCAGAATTTCAGTGTGCAAAAGCCCATGCTGTGGTCATTCCTTCTGCCAGTAGCACTCATACTCCTGTTTAACATCATCACCTTCATCAAGATCACAGTCTCTGTGATATGGAAGAAGAATGAGAATTTGACAAGGTGAGATGGCATAGGACTCCTCAGATCGTTCAGCAAGTGTATTCCTCAGTCTCTTATCACCAGCTCAGATTTTCTTGTCACAAACACCTTTTTTTTTTTACAAAATATTTTCTTTTTAAAAATGTGCATTTAAATCTGTCAAAAAATGAATTCCATTGTTGTAATGGTTCATGTGCATATCAATGAACACATTTTCGGCTTTTACCGCTTTTGTTTTTGGTTGCAGTGTTACTTTTGACTTCAATGAAGATTATCTCAGATTTGAATTTTTATAAGTGAGAGCAGAGCTGGGTCCACCCAGATGAGAATTACGAATTTCTCAGCACATCTGAATGTCAGGCCAGTTTTCTAGCAGCTTTGAAGCAGATTTACTTGCTTAATTTTACATCAATGCTCCATGTCTTGTCACAGGCTGCATGTCACAAACTCTGCAGTATACATTGTATTATTTAAAAGAGAATTGCTCAATTTTTTATTAATCCCACAGAAATTATCTGTTCAATAAAACTTTGCACCATTTCTTTATTTCTTTTACATATGATTTTCATGGTTGGAGGAAACCTAAATACCTTCTCTATGACCCCTCTCAGGCTTGAGAGAAATTGAATATTGAAATGTCATTGGCAGCTTATTCTTATATGAAAAATTGAGCCCATTTGGATTGAAGTTTTAAGCATTCTAAAAAGTTCATAATAGTTAACATACTAATTTCCAATGCTTCCTGTTGCCTTGGTAAACCTCAATTTTTGTTAAAGAAAGATACATCCAACTTACATATTCCAAATGCAGAATATTCTGATAAGCTTGGATAGATTTCTTTTTCTTGATTTTTTTCTCTGGATGATACCTCAAACAAATGTAGGGAGGTGTATGTTCTCAACTCACCTGAATAACATATCTTTGCAATAGAGCCCTGAATAAATAAAGTAGAAAGTTTGAAACTCAAAAAGATATTAAATGGTATAGAGGAAGAAGTAATTACTTTTTGTGTGTGTGTCTCTAGGAACAAAAAGGATTCATTTATGAAAAAGATGACTGCCACTATCTCTATAGTGGTAGTGCTTGGAATCACCTGGACGATAGGCTACTTCATGTTAATAACTCATGAAGGAACAAGTCTTGTTTTCAGCTATCTCTTCTGCATTTTGAATGCTACCCAGGTAAAGTGCTTAGCAATTCTGAGATTTAAAATTGAGATAACAGAAAAAAAGATGTTGGATTTATTTTTTCTGTAGCTTGGTATAACCTGGGAACTCACTGGAAAGCAGTTACAGAGATTCAGAATTTCTGTTCAGAAAGGGAGGCTATCCTGCTCTGTCACTCACAAAACTCTTGACATTGTGCAAATCAATGTGCGATTTTATTTCAAGGTCACCATTGAAAAGACCTTCTTGTCTGAGTGGTTTCTCTCATAACAGATCATATATAAAATGATACTCAGAGTGAGCTCAAGGAAAAAAACTTTAGCATCAGCTGTGGGAAAGAATCCCAGGGAAGTAAGAAGAGCTTTATGGCTTGAGACCTTTCACAATGATCTTGGATAAAAGCCTACAGGAAAGTGCTTGCCTCTTTTCCCCCCATGGCCCTGCTGGATTCTTTGGTTTATATTCATATATCATAGGAAGTATGAAGTACTTGATCCTTCATCATTACACCACTGAATATTTTCTACGAAACAGCTGATTGGAAATACGTGAAAATCCCCCCACCCCCAAATGAGGTTGTTTACTATCAGTTTGATCTACTGAGAACTGAGGGTCTGTACACCAGTGGGGATCAGATCTGCAAACTCTCTGTGCTAAAAGTCCTGAGGTAATTATTACTACACTGATGGATGAATTACACCCATGATTTAAAACTGAAACCACGAACAGGGAACAGAAATCCACCTATTTAAAAACATGAGCCCCCTTTATCTTTTTTAACCCAGGACACTCCTGATTAATCTTTGAAATGAGAATTTAGAAGAACAGGTATAGAAATTTTGAAGTCCTGCTTCCCTCCATGTGTGACTACTTGGAAGTGCTGATAGGGCACACCAGCCACACGTAATGCTTATGGCATACTCGAGCAGCTCTTACCTTCATCCTGTCAACACAGGGTAATAACAGAATCCTGAGACATACCAGCCAACCCCTTACAATCTACAAATGAGCTGACTGCAGTTGCAAATCCATAGTTACATGGAATAATATTCCTGTTGAAAGTACTTCTTGTATTTCAAGGTATTGTCATTGTTAGTGGTTACTGGAAATTTTTTCGTGGTTGTTTTTCAAGTCAAATAACACTAGTCTTTTGCGGTTTCATCAGCAAAATATTAACCCCATACTTTCATTTACTCTACAGGGCCTTCAGATTTGTATTCTGTACACTTTCAGATCACCAATCTTCAAGAAAAAAGTTTCTGAAGTGTTTCCTATTTTCCGGGTACCAGAGGTGCCATTGTATCTGCATTCACAAACTTACTACGTTGCAAAATCACAGTATCGAAAACATTTACAGGAAACTTTCAGGCCAACTGAGACTTTTTCAGATAATATTTCCTTGTCAACCTTCTCTAACTGTAGTTAGAAACCTGTAAATACATTAAATATAATCCTGCATTTTTCATGGTTTGTTTTATGTAGATCTCACAGGTATCTTGAATGACAGACATACGCCTCCAACTGCAGGTAGCGTGAAATAGATCATAAGCGAAGATCCCCAGGAAATCAAAAGCAGGACCACACGCTACCAAGACTGAGCGACTCTTAAGCAGCGATGCAGTGTTAGATCCTCTTGATACCACTCATACTACATGCCACTGAGGAAGGTCTTTGCAAGGAGTTGAGGTTATGATAGTTTTGTATTACAGTACAGATGTACAGAAGTTGCTGTATTTATGCCCTCTTCATTTTTCAGGCCTGTTGAACTTGTTTCCCTAGCCCATGCACTGTAGCTCTCTTCTCCCTTTTGTAAGAGCAATTTGAATTTAATAAGAAACCAAAAGGTAAATCAACAAACAGCACAGTTTCTGTTGGCTCTGCGTCCAAATTCTACTTGCTAATTCCATAATGTGATGGCTTAGTATTTACAGAAGAAAATCTGTATCTTAGAATGGTCTTTTAAATTGCTGAGCTAAAATTTCTTTACTATAAGTGGTATTTAGACAAAATAGTCTGTTTTCATATAAGAAAACAAAACCAAAAGTTAGATGCTTGAAGAGACAAGCTAGGAAAAAATCCTTTATAAATATGTAACACAGGTTCTATTCGCATCATCGCAGTGCTAGCCTGTGATAGGAAGCATGTTTGCTTTTGTAGGTAGATGGGTGTTGCCAGAATAGCAGCTGAAGTGCTGCAGCTGCTTTGACCTGATTTTGGGCTGCATCTTTCTCTCCATCTCTCTGTTCTTTGGGTTTATGGGGAGCTTGGAAAAGGGGCCCCCTGACCTAGGCATTAAGAGTTCGTTTCTTAACTAAGTAAACATAAACACTTCCCCTTTTCTGTGCACCTTTTAGTAACGTTATTCAGTATAAAAAGGTTGATCAGTAATGAAAGCAACTTCAGAGGTAGCGGGGAGAAGAGTTTCTGGATGTTCAAGTGAGGAGTAAGAGCACCTTGATGGAAGGAAGCGTATAGTGGAAGGAAGCGTATGGTGGCTTGAGCACAACTGGTATGTGAAGTGGAAGCAGCTCTTCTCACTTTGTGACTCTAAGCAAAGTGATAGGGCCCACTGTAGTGGGTTCTTATCTAAGGAATGGGAGTAGTTATACTGACTCACTCCACCCTCTCCTGTGTGAGAAAAAAGCTTAAGAAATTTAGACAGGTAATTTTTTAAAACCTTATTTCTGTATTCTATTCTCTGAATAAATATATTTTAATGTTTTGCCATTTCTGGTTTTATTAATATAAGACTATCATATTGAATTTTAAAAGAGCTGGTTTAAGAAGTAGGGCCAGATTTACCACCTGCTTTCATTTTTTCTGAAGATGAATATGGTGGATTTTGAAAACTTCCAAGCTGCACTAGATAAGGTCATGGGCATGATTAACTGTGATGGGCACTGTACATAAGACTTTCTAAATGTCATCACAGAAGCGTTTCAGTGGTTCTGAAAAGTTCTCAATGTCTTAGAAATCTGTACTCTCTCTATGAAGAAGAAAATAAATGTCCTCTAGCATTGATAAGCCTTCAAAAAGAGCAGTCATATCAGATACAAGGCTGAAGTTCATCACCACTCTAGAAAAGGCAAAGAAAGTCATTAAAAGTTATGTAGGAGAGGTAATTAATACTTCTCTTTTTTTGACAGGAAGCTTATGTTTCTATGGGCATCCATTTTTTAGTTGCAAATAAAATGTGTAATACCTGCCTTTGTCAATTCCTTCAATTTCATTGATGAAATAAATTTTAGCAATTATAGTGTGGTTTAGGAAGAATGATATTTGATTGTGTTGTAAAACATAGTCAGATACTATGAGGATGGCTCATTAAATGAGTGATAATATTTTCTAGTCTTTGATTCTTTTCCCCACAGACAAAAATACTCTGTAAAGCACACCCCATTTAATTTTGAACACAGCTCTTTTAAGAAAATGATAAATATATTGTCTCTGTATCATACCAAAGACCAAGCAAGAAGCCCAATAAGAATCTGTAGTATTGATTTAGAAAAATTTTGACATTTTACTAATTAAATTAAACATCCTGTATCTAAGTATTTCAGACATTCATAAAATGCTGTTATAGCTAACACTGAGTATGTGTCCCCTGACAGAAAACATTTTCAGCATTAAAAAAAAATTAGGAAAATTATACATTCTATGGCTTTTGTTTTCATCCAGAGAGTTGCAATTTCAAAAACGGAACAAAGCAAAATTATATTTTTCAGGTTATATGCTTGTCACACGAAAAATAGCTGAGCTCTTATCTACACGTGGAACATATTGATCTTAATAATGCAGCGAACTTTGTAATATGTGGCCTTTAAGGATCATGAAGTTTTTTCTTGTTGACACTTTAGGAACCCTCTTTCGATAAAGAAATGGACTGAATCATCCGTACAAAGGTATGAAATAGGAGAGGCAGAGTATATGTGCACAATGGATGGAAAAATCTTGTTTTCCAGATCTAATGCCAATGTTTTTAAAAGCAAAGAGACAATTTTTGGTGGGTGTTGAAAATGCCTAAATTATTTCTAAATATTTTCTAATATTTATCAAAGAAGGCTCCTGAACCACACCCCTCCACCACCTCAAAATATTTAGAATTTAAAACATGTACCATATTCAGCTTTTTTCAGCTTTTTTCCATTTCAGTGTGAATAACACCTACTTATTGCTAGTTGGAGTTATCACACTCCTCTAAGCTGAGACAAAGCTCTAAACAAAGACCAAAAAAATCAAACTCCTATGACTTTTTTCCTTGTCCCAATACAAATTGCCATTTGGAAGTCTTGCTTTTCGAGACACTGAAGAAAAGAGTATCTTTTCAGAGGCATCTCTAACTCCAGGGAATAACTAATTACAGCTGTGCTTTGGCTAGCGCTGCATTGCTACTTCTGTCGTAGGTACTAGCATGTGTAGCTTCATTTCTAAACGAAGAAAGGCAGCTGAAATCTGATATCCTGGAGTCACAGGAGATTCAGCTCCAGCAACTGAGTCACCCTTAGCAGTCTCTTCTTGCATCTTTTAACAGAGAAAACGCAGGCAATCAGCTCCAGATTCATGTTTTTCTCTCATAGGTGGACAAGGTTAGTAGCGACTGCCTGGAAGGATGATCTTGCCACGGAAATGACTATTCAAGGCCAAACGGGCTCTCTGTGTGAGGGTGGTGTCGTCTGGCAAGTCCAGTGGGATTTTATGGCTGGTTTTTCCCCCTAGCCCCGCCAGCCTATGGGGGTCAAAGCTTGCATTTCGAAACAAATCCTTCCCGACTGTGCTCAAAGTGAACCTTTGGCAACCGCTGTTTCTGCCACGTCTCCCACGATTCCACTGCGGCTGGAGGTGCCACCAGAGGCCCAGGAGAAGGGACATGACTCTTCCCTCAGGGACACGCATCAGCCACGTGACTGGTTTTTGTGCTCCGGGACAAAAGCGTGAAAGGTTTTGCCCCAAAGCCTGGCTATTTCGTAAATACCGCCTAAACCCCAGCACTATTGCTATTGGGGTGGCAGATGAGAAAGGACAAGCGCTGGGAGCGAGGCGGCGCTTGCTCAGGGCCAGGGGCCGGGCCACCACGGCGCCAACGCACCATCGCCCCCGCCCCATCCCCCTGAAGGGCCCAGACTGCGGCTCTACGCCACACCACGTCCCCCTCC
>NW_010165807.1:0-811 GCF_000695765.1 Mesitornis unicolor | reverse complement strand
GGACACGTGTTCCCTCTGTAAAAGTGGCTGTGGAAGATACCATGGTGGGATTCTCCATCGTATTCTTTCCGTAGGTGCCCTTTTCGTGCTTGCTGTAGATAAACTGCCCAAGACTGCCTGCCTGCCCCTCATCGTTTTCCACACTGATCTTGTGCGTTTCGCTCCTTTTTCTTTTCCTAGAATCAGAAGAGCAAGGAGAGTAATCAAGTCATCTTGCCTGCAAAAGAGGACACCTTCTCAGGTGAGTACAGGCGTGGATCTGCCCGCTTGCTGCAAGGTGTGGAAATTCACAGTTCTCTGAGCTGTGTGGGTTTGTTCTCGATCGCTCGATTTAAACAAAAATAAATCACTTCTGTGATTTCAATTAAAAAAATCCATTAAACATTCTAATAGTCTCTCTATGGTGGTAATTTAGCATTGTATTCATTCGCATCCAAAATGCGTCTCTGTGCGTGCTGAATATACAAATACATATTTGCTTTTTTCCTGGATTCTGATATTCATTTTGGTTTGCAGTTTCTTGATGGTAAAGCGTTTTTAAGCGCTGCGTTTTGTTTGGATTTCAGATAAGAACAAGGAGCATAATTTTTTCATCACAGATTCAGAGCCTTCAGGAGGAGACTTTTGGAGAGAGATAGCAGGTAGGCTCAGAAGAAGGCGGAGGATAAAGAGACAGAGACTTAAATTCATAATCAAATGTCTGAATATTTAGTACAAGGGTAAAGATAAAAACAATTGCAAGCGAATATAACTGAGAAAAATGCAAATAGGTGGAAAGCGGTGACATTAATAGGAATAAGATTATTAATTG
>NW_010165806.1:4269-11144 GCF_000695765.1 Mesitornis unicolor | reverse complement strand
TCCAGGGCCCTCCAACTCCTCATATTCTGTGTTCTTTAGTTCAGGCTTGAATATTGAACCTCAGCTGTAGCTTACTTAAACATGGAAACATCATCCAAGTTGGAAATGTTTTCTCCTTTTGCCGATGCTCTACTGTAACTTTTCCCTTTATCTCTATCTTTCTAGATGGCAAAATTTTTCAGGAGAAGGTTGAGTCCCTCATGTACCTGAGAAACTCCAGCAGCGGAGGGAAGTCAGCAGAGAGCTCTGCCTTCGTGGTCACGACTCCAACGGGATTCACAGCATCGCCACTGGACGGTAAAGCAGTGCTGGGAAAGCATAAGGACATGAAGACACATTAAAGACACCAAGTCCTTAGTGCTGAAATAGCATCACGTTTAGTTCAAGCTAGGAGCTTTTTTCAGTTGCTGTGCTGTTGGTTTTTTACATCATTACTGAATCAGATTTTTAATCATACTTTTTACATCGGCAATTTGCATAGATGGTCAACAAACACACCCTGAAATTCAAAAGCTAAAACACATAACTTATGCCTAAGCCTTTTCTTAAGCTTGACGACAGTGAGAAACACTAAATTCTAAATAAAAATCCATAACCTAAGCGAGTTTACCAACCTATACAGAACAGGAGTGGAAACAATTTACTCTGATTTCTCACTTAGCTGCTCTGTATTTCGGATCGTGTATGACTGAGCTGTGTTTTGTGTGTCACCAACGTGAAACCTCTTACAGTTTGCTTAGGAAAAGCAAATCGAGTCTTCAGGCACTGCTTCAGTTGGAACAGGGTCAGTGCACGTGTCCTTTTGTATAGGCAGTGAGGTGAGCAGAGCAGTGCTAACTGCTGTAAGGAATTAGGCATTCTCCTATGTAGGTTACATGGGAAATCTCACTCTTTTTAACAGAGTGCTCTTTAATATCAGTAGTACCAAACTGTTGCTCTTGAATAAAGATTATTCCTGTGTGTCCTGCCATACCGGTGCATAGTTCTTAAAATACTTCTGCATGAACAAAGTCTCCTTTTCCTAGACTGACAGCTCCTCCACCAGTCTGGTACACAGACTGCGTCCAGCTTAAAAAGAAGCCGTGTTAAATAAAATATGCAGTAATTTGTTACAGATCTGCAGTACGCGTAAAGCCTTGGAGCAGAAGGGTTGATGAATGGCGTTTGTGTCCACCCAAACATGTTGGTAGCCTGGACCTGTTAAACAGGAGCTGCTCCTTGGCCGTGCCTTGGGCAGGCTCAGGCCAGGCCACCCCAGAGCTGCCTTGCACCCGCTGTGAGCTGCTCAAATTCCTGCTCGGGGTTGGTTGAGAGGGTCCTAAGTCCACAAACTCCACTACATAGGCAAAAACTATTGTGACTTGCTAAATATATGTCTGTGTTAGAGTTTACAGTCTCTGCTTGATCAGCCAGATCAGAGCTATACCTGGTGTGGAATCAGTTTTGCCACACAAAGTTAGCCCAGGACATCACCTGGAGTGTAGCACTGAGGGAAAAGCCTGTTTCCAGTGCAGTAGGGATGCCAACGATGTGCTTATTTCTGCAGGAAACACTTCCAAGGGCAGTGCACAGCACACAGTGACCTCTCAGGCACCTCAGAGGCTTTGCAGAAGTTTACCAGCATCTCCTGCGTCCTCGCCTCGGGTTCCCCGCAGAAGGCTGGGGAGGAGCATTGACGACCTGCAGGCTGTTGGCAAGCGAGACCTCATTGACCCCCAGAGCAAAGCTGGCTTTGTGGGAAGCTCTGAAACCATAAAGAGAGCTCAGGAAGAGCTGTTCCTCAGCAGCTGTGAGTCTGCAAAAACCGTGTGTGACTCGGAGCTGGCATCTGCCGAAACCTTTGAGGATATTGCAAAAGAAGAGGAGTTATCCGAACACGCGTTCGACAGTAAAGAAGCAGACTCGGAGCTGAGATGCGGCGAAGGTGGTGGCGCTGCAGCGGAGCCATCGCCGCGTCGCCCCGACCACCTCAAAGGGTTGCCCTCCTTCCAGAAGAGCCAGAGTAACTTTGCGGGTCTGGGCTTGGCGTTCTCTGGCCACGGGGGATCCTCGGCCATCGCTCGCTGGCCCAGCTTGGCTGACAAGAGCGTGCTTCCCGACGACTGGGAGAGCCTGGCGTTTTCTTCAGCTCAAGCCAGTGCCCAAAAACCGTCTGAGAGCCCTGATGACAGGTGAGCAGATGGAAAAATGTGATAGCATGAGGTTTAACTTCACAGGTCTTGGTCTTGATTACTGTTTTGCACAAATTGGAAGCCTGAGAATTAAGGAGATGTTTTCAATGACTGTCATAAACCACTCCATGAAGCTTTTAGTGCGTAGAATTGTGTCATTGACGCAGCAAACTGTAAAAATCAGGAGTTTTGCTGTAGGGAACTTGTCGTGGTAGCTCACAAGAGATCTCACACACACAGAATCACACAGAATCGCTCAGTTGGAAAAGCCCTCTGAGATCATCACGTCCAACCGCTCCTGTCTACCCCCTAAACCATATCCTTAAGTACCTCGTCTACCCGCTCTTTAAACACATCCAGGGATGGTGACTCCACCACCTCCCTGGGCAGCCTGTGCCAGCTTCTGACGACCCTCTCAGTAAAGAACTTCCTCCTTAGCTCTGACCTGAACCTCCCTTGGCACAGCTTGGTGCCGTTTCCCCTTGTTCTATCCCCCATCACCTGGGAGAAGAGACCAGCACCCACCTCTCCACAAGCTCCCTTGAGGCAGTTGGAGGTGGTGCTGAGGTCTCCCCTCAGCCTTCTCTTCTCCAGGCTAAACAAGCCCAGTTCCCTCAGCCGCTCCTCATCAGGCTTGTTCTCCAGAGCCCTCCCCATCCTTGTGGCTCTTCTCTGAACACGCTCCAGAATCTCAACATCCTTCTTATAGTGAGGGGCCCAGAGCAAGTAGTTCTGGTCAGAGTGTCCTTTTTGCAGTCTGCTGTCCCAAAGTACCTGTTAATGAAGAGTGGTAATAACATATTGGAGAAGTGTTTGCCAGATTTCCTCCTGCCCAAGAGCAGATCAGAATTACGCTGTTTTTCACGCTTGCTGCTGCAGACAGTGACTGGTAAAACACGCTCCTCTGGTTTCAGGTGTACAGAGGACTCTCTTGTGCTTATCTGCTGTGGGTTGTACGAGCTCTTGCGGGGAGTGCTGCTGCTCCTGCCCGATGCCATGCTGGAGGGTGTGATGGACAGACTGATCCAGCCCGACTACCTCATCGTGCTGGTCAACCACCCGTCCCCGCTCATCCAGCGCGGCGTCATCAAAGTAGGCCTACGTGAATCCTGTTCAGCTAAAACCTTGTGCACTGGCTTTGTGGAAACACAAAGCTTTATTAATGGGGGTTTTTGCCCTTTTTAGGGGGTTTACTTCTGAATTTTCAGATTTCCTGGGTGATAGTGTTATGTAGATGAAGAAATATGAGTAGATTTGTACTTTAATTTGAAGGAGAATAAGATTATGGCTTTAACAAAATGATCCAAAGAACTGTGCGTGCACTTGCATACACTCCAAAGTGCAGGATTTAACAAGTGTAAGAAGTTTGAATGTATTTTTGTCTGATGTCTGTAACTTCTGTGTGATTTCATCTCCCCCAAACTTGGCTAAAAACTTGAGCCTTCAGATTTAAAGGATAAGGTCAGCTGTCGGACGTAGCAAGGGCAGCACAGACTGAAGTTGCCATGGTGCAATTGATGCTTCAAATCTGCATTTTTAAAAATTACTTCAAACTGTTCAAATGAGACAAGAACTTTGAAGGGAGCTACATGAAATGTTCAGATCTCACATCACCTCTGTGCTCGTTTTCAGCTGTTGGATGCGTATTTCAGCAGAGCAAGGAGGGAGCAGAAGGAGAAGTTCTTGAAGAACCGCGGCTTCTCCCTGCTCGCCAACCAGCTGTACCTGCACCAGGGCACCCAGGAGGTGCTGGAGTGCTTCTTGGAAATGCTCTTCGGCCGCTCCGTTGGCTTGGATGAAGAGTAAGTGCTGCTCCGCTTCGCGTCCTGCGAATTCACCATATTTGCTGCTGGAGGCAGGGATGTGATGGCTTTAATTCCTGTTCTCTCCCTGGTAGTCATCCACCGTCACAAAAAATCTTCCTCCAGAGCTGTTGTGAAATGTTTTGCCTGTAGTTTTAACACTTAGCCACAAGGAGTTCAATGCGTTTATGGTGTGGCCCTTCATGGGATGGTGCTGACTGCTGGGATCCTCTAAGCCCTCTGAGGCCTTTGCACATTGAGTGTCTGTGACCGGTTTAACTCTTCCTGTTCCTCCTGATCCCATGTGAAACTCTGGTCTACATCCTTGGAAGTGTTCAGCAGCGGTCACTGAACTGCTGCTGGATTTTTGGTAGGTGATCAAGGAAAAAGCTTGATGCCACAGCCGCTTCCTTGGTTGGCCCCGAGTTTAAATCTGTATTTTCTTTAGGGAAAAAGCCCACAGATACACCATTTCCTTGAACCTCACCTACATCTCATATTGAGGGCAAGGGAGATTACCTTGAAGCAGTTTATTTAAGTAAATTATATTTTTTTAGACTTAATGTGACCCCTTAGTTTTTGTACAGGGAGAACATGCATCTAAGTACAGCCAGCAGTCCCAAAACCTTGCAAACAGCTCCTTCTGAGTTGCTGCTCCTGCAGGATTTGTAGCCACATTGCTCCTGCCTCTTGGCCTGATCTTCAACCCCCCAAAAACTGTTGTTTCCCCAGGACTGATAATGGGGCTGTAGAGGTAATTCTGATGGCTCAGATCTTTTTAGGGTTGTGTGCAATAGCTGTGTGATAGCTGATAGCCTTGCAGCAGTAATCCAGTCTATTAATGCACAAGTAATACAAGGTATGAGGTGCCATTCCAGGTCCTACAATTGCAATGAGCCAGAAACCTAATTAAACCTCGGCAGTAATGGATATAGGATATCAACCTTGCTGTCATATTATCTTGAAGCCAAGGTGGGTCTGGTTTCCTGATGGTGTCTCTGCAGTTGTAATGCTCATTACTGGAAAGATGAGGAGTCGTATTCTTTTATGCTGATTAAAAAAACCCCTCTGTTTTCATGAAATCTGTGTTGCAGACAGTAACTGGCTGAGACACTTCCATTTCCTTGTGCCTATTCAAAGTGTGTGTTTCACTCTTATTTCCCTTAGTAGGCAGGCACCGTTACTGCAGTGCAATGCAGGAAATCACCATCCTTGTCAAGTACTGGCATGGACTGGTGTTGCAGGTTGCCCTTCTAGGGGTGTCACTCACTCGTATTTGTGTATTTTAACAGATTTGATCTGGAGGACGTGAAGAACGCTGGGCTGTTCCAGAAGTGGTGCGTGGTTCCCGTCCTGGGCCTGGTGGAGAGCTCCCTGTACGACAACGCGCTGCTGCACAGCTGCTGCTGCCTGCTGCTGCAGATCCTCAGCTCCTGCGCCAGGGCTGCGGACCTGCTGCTGGACAACGGGCTGCTCTACGTGCTGTGCAACACGCTGGCTGCGCTCAACGGGCTGCACGCAACGTGAGTACGGCACGGCACCCCAGGCTAGAAAAAACAGATGTATAGGCAATGCGAGTACAGCACAGCACCCCAGTCTAGAAAAAACAGATGTATAGGCAATGTGAGTACAGCACAGCACCCCAGGCTAGAAAAAACAGATATATAGACAATGTGAGCGCAGCACAGCACCCCAGTCTAGAAAAAACAGATGTATAGGCAATGTGAGTACAGCACAGCACCCCAGTCTAGCTGAAAGTAGTGTATAGATGATGTGAGTACAGCACAGCACCCCAGTCTAGCTGAAACTGATGTATAGACAGCGTGAGTGCAGCACAGCACCCCAGTATAGGAAGAACTAATGTATAGACAGCGTGAGTGCAGCACAGCACCCCAGTATAGCTGAAACTAATGTATAGGTGATGTGAGTATAGCACAACAGGCTCAGCACAGCCCCAGTCCAGCAAAAACTAATGTATAGGCAACGTGAGTCCAGCACGGCACCCCAGTATAGGAAGAACTAATGTATAGACAGTGTGAGTACAGCACAACAGCCCCAGCATAACAGAAACTAATGTATATACAGTGTGAGTTCAGCACAGCAGCCCCAGCACAGCCCCAACCTAGGAAAAACTGATGTATAGGCAGCGTGAGTACAGCACAGCACCCCAGTCTAGCTGAACCTAATGTATAGGCAACGTGAGTCCAGCACAGCACCCCAGTGTAGGAAGAACTAATGTATAGACAATGTGAGTACAGCACAACAGCCCCAGCCTAACAGAAGCCACAACAGCCCCAGCATAACAGAAACTAATGTATATACAGTGTGAGTTCAGCACAGCAGCCCCAGCCTAGGAAAAACTGATGTATAGGCAGCGTGAGTACAGCACAACAGCCCCAGTCTAGCTGAAACTAATGTATAGGCAGCGTGAGTACAGCACAACAGCCCCAGTCTAGCTGAAACTAATGTATAGATAATGTGAGTGCAGTGCAACAGCCTCAGCACAGCCCCAGTTTAGCAAAAACTAATGTATAGACAACATGAGTCCAGCACGGCATCGCAGTCTAGCTGAAACTAATGTAGAGGCAACATGAGTCCAGCATAGCACCCCAGTATAGGAATAACTAATATATAGACAATGTGAGTCCAGCACAGCACCCCAGTATAGGAAGAACTAATGTATAGACAGCGCAAGTCCAGCACAGCACCCCAGTCTAGCTGAAACTAATGTATAGACAACGTGAGTGCAGCACAACAGCCCCAGCCTAGCAAAAACCAGCATACAGCATTTGTACTGCTCCCCGAAGTGATCAGAGAACATGGACAAAATAACGTGGGTTTGAGGTTCTCGGCTGTAGTTGCACCTGTAAGTGAGAGCTCACGTTCAAACAGCGGCACACAC